>NW_027603544.1:0-13009 GCF_053455715.1 Rhinoraja longicauda
ATATCTCTCGGGTCTCGTGGAATCAAGGAATATGGGGAGAAGCAGGCACAGGTTACTGATTTGCCATGATCACAGTGAATGGCGGTGCTGGCACGAAGGGCCAAATGGCCTCCTCCTGCACCTTTTTTCTGCCTTTCTATGTTTCTGTGTTTCTTTTTAAAAACGATTATTTTTATTGCTTTTTCAAATAGATTACAAACACATTTAACATAACATAAAATAACATAACATAACAAGGCACATCAACAGCAAGGTCACTTTTAGGCACCTAAAGGTACTTTAAATATAAAGGAAGGCACGTTTCTTCTATAGTACATGTTTATATTATATATATATAATAGACAATAGACAATAGACAATAGACAATAGGTGCAGGAGGAGGCCATTCGGCCCTTCGAGCCAGCACCGCCATTCAATGTGATCAGCCATGATCACATTGAATGGCGGTGCTGGCTCGAAGAGACGAATGGCCTCCTACTGCACCTATTGTCTATTGTCTATTGATATGTATATATTAATTTATATTGATATATATAATTAATTTAATTTATAATGATATATAACCTGCTCCCACCTTTAATAACCTAACCAGACAATAATCACAATGTGTATAAAAACGTTCAGCAGTTCACTACAAGGCCTCAGTAAAATCTTCCCCCTCCAGAAATTTCATAAACGAGTCCCAAATCTTTTCAAAAGTGTCGTATTTACCCTTAACCATATATGTAAGTTTCTCAAAAGCAAGACACTGCAGTAATCCATCAAACAAACTTTGCTTGTTTGGTCTATAAACTGATTTCCATGACAAAGCAATTTTATGTTTAGCTTCAAGCAGACAAAAAACATCCAGTTTCTTATCTGTATTGTTAAGTTTACAGCTTGCTGGGAAACACCCGAAAATACAAAGTTTCGAACAGAGTGGAAGCATCTCATTTATGGCAATATATATAGTTGTTATTATCTCCTTCCAGTACTTTTTGATGATGGTGCATTGGGTTAATGCGATGCGGTAAAACAGGAGTAATATATAGTCTCATTATCCATTTATACTTGAGTAATTTGAACCGCGTATTTATTGTTTGGACCTGAGATTGTAAAGATATATCCTGCCATTCTTCTACAGTAATTTCTTCAACAAGATCTGAACACCACGCAAGTAATTTATCTTCGGAATATTCCTTTGCTGTAGCTATAATAATTTGGTAAAATCGTGAGATTTGGCCACGTGCCTCATGATGGTTTAATGCCGTCTTTTCTAAAGAATTTTGAGTTGGCAGACCTAGTGAGCTTTGCGTTTTTGTTATGAAGTTTCTAATCTGGAGATACTTAAAAAAATGTTTTTAGTCAAGTCCGAATTTTTGTTTTATTTCATTGAAACTTAAAAGAATATCATTATTATATAAATCTGAGAATCCTTACCATTATCCATGATTGGACGTATTAATGTTCTCAAAATGAACATCCTTCCTAAGTTCCTTTACCTCTTTCAGACCATCCCGCTGGCTCCCCCATTTAATTTTTTTACTAGAATGAAAAAGCTTTTTTGTAACTATATTTGGAACACTATACGTTCAAGGCTTCGCTTAACCATGTTATACTTACTGCATGACAGAGGTGGGTTGAAACTCCCTAACCTCCAGGAATACTATTTGTCGGCCCAGTTGAGGGCAGCCTCTTTTTGGTTTGAGCGTGAGTCACCACTGCATTGGATAAGGATGGAGGAGGCCACAACTTCTAAAATTCCTTTAAATCTTTATCTATATTCAGCAAATATATCCACACTGAAGAAAATACACTTTAAATCCTTTCGTAAAAAACACACTGATAGTGTGGCATGAAGTGTTTAATTAACTGGGGGGAAATCCCCCTCCATCCCAATTTTCAGCAATCTGGGGAAATAGAAACTTTACGCCAGGCACTAATGATTTGGGTTTTAAGATATGGGCGGACAAGGGTATCAGTAAAATCTCAGATTTATATAATAATGATATTCTTTTTTTTAACTTTGCATCAAAGTTGTTTTGTGTGAGGCTTCGCACTTTGTGAGCTCGAATTGAAGAGGAAATGATTCAGTCATTGCAATAAACACAAAGATCTTGATCAAGGCTCCAACAATTTCCTTTCTTGTCTCCCTCAACAACCTGGCATCGATCCCATCAGGTCTTAGGGATTTAGCCATCGTAATGCCTTTCAATACCCCAAACACTTCTTCCTTCTTCATCTCAAACCTCCCTTCCGTATTTGCACTATTCATACTAATCTCACTGTTCTTGATGTCATTATTCTTACAGGGATACAGGGAGAGGTTGACCAAGCAAGGACTCTATTCCTCGGAGCACAGGTGAATGATGGGCAATCTCTGTAGAGCAGTGCAAAATCTTGATTGAACACAGATGTAAAACATTCTTCTGTGACTTATCCAACATCCCCTAATCCCAAGCTCAAATTGCTTCACAAATCATTCAATTTCTCCCTGATGTTGTCTGATTTCATCTTGTTAAGACTTCCATCCACTGCGTTTATCGTTTGAGACTTAATGTACAACCTCTTTCGTCAAGCAAGTTTTCCTTAATTTGCCATTTCTACCCGTCCCGCGTACGGGAACAAGGCACTCATATGCCTTAATCAATTGGTCTTTAAACATCCCCCACAAGTCAGTTGTGGACTTACTCAAAAACAACTGTTCCCAATAGGTATAGAAGTTGGGAGGTCATGTTTCAGTTTTGTAAGACGTTGGTGAAGCTACATTTAGAGTATTATGTTTTGTTCTGGGCACTATGTTATGGAAAGATGTTGTGAAGCTGAAAGCATGCAGAGGAGATTGGCGCAGATGTTTCCAGGTTTCAGGGGGCCTGGGTTACAGGTAGAGGTTCACAACGCAAGGAATCTACATCTCGGAGCACAGGAGAATGATGGGTGATCCCTATAGTGGTGTGCAAAAATTTGAAAGGAATGCATCGGGTAGACGCACAAAGTCTCTTGCTCAGAGTAGGGGAACGAAGAAACAAACGACATAGGTTTACCGTTAGGGGAGACGGATTTAATAGCAACCTGAGGGGAAACCTTTTCACACAAAGGGTGGTGGATGTATGGAAAGAGTTGCCAAAGAAGGTAGTTGAGGCGAGGACCATTGCAACGTTTAGGAAGCATTTAGGCAGGTATATGAATATGAGAAGTTTAGAAGGCTCTGGGACAAAAAAAAACGCAGGCAGTTGAGACTGGTGTAGATGGGACATGTTGATCGTTGTGGGCAAGTTGGGCCAAAGGTCCTGGTTCCACACTGTTTGGCTATGAACATACCCCCCCCCCCCCACCCCACCTGCCACACTCCGCTTCGGTTCGATTATTCTTTATCCATGTTCTCTATGTTCTCTGACACATAGGCTGTTTTAATTATGGATGCAAGATGTTTGTCCTCTGTCCATTCCCACATATTCATCCATATAACTGCTTTATCTGCGTAGCCATTTTCTTTCAGTTGTGGGGGTCTCAATCTTTGTGCGAACATTTACCTTCGCCACAGCCACCTACAGTGGGAGGCAAGCTGCTGCTATAAGGTTATTTTATATATTCGTTGTGTTGTATGTGTCCTCCTGAGGAGGTGACATATCCCCTTTGTGCCCATGCCATCATATAATTATGTAAAACCCCAAAGGCATATATGCTGTGTGTATAAATATTCACTCTCGTTCACTTTTCCTACATTTAGAGACCTGTACCTGTACTGATCTTGTCCCCTGAATCTGCTCCCCTTTGAACAGGTTTCTTTCTCTATCTATCACTACCCATGCTGTTCGAGGGTGACCATTATAATATTTCCTTGATCCATCCACGTAAGATTATTGCATACCTGACCGTCCAAGGGTAATTCTACAATCCTTACACAATCCTTCTACAATTCTTACATTGTCTTTCGCTTCTGCTGCTTCTATGCATTCGTGCTGATTTCCTTCCTTCACTATCATTGCGGCTTGATTCAACACATTGTCTTTCACTATCTTGATCTGCTTCTCCACTGGTAATCATACACTCTCCCATTTCACTCGTCTATTATTTGATACTAATTTTAACTTCCCTGCCTCTGATCGTTGCAGGATGCTATAAGGAGAATGTAGAATAATATTATAGTGATGGGATCTGAGAATTCAACTGTCCATGTTGCACAGTCAAGTGCTTGACCACATCCGTGCAGCCCAGACACCAATGGGTTTTGCTTAATTTAATAGTATGCCACTAGCCTCATTCTGCCCCCAGGATTTAGTGTGACTGCAGTTGTGCATCACCTTCTTTCAATATCACAGTACAGGTGGAACGGTATAGTTAACTCTGGGCGACCCAATACTGGGGAGTAGGTCATGGCTGGCTTGATATTTGCAAATGCCCAAATTTTCCGAAAGCGCTTAGGGTTTCCCACACTGCTCCCCGATGTAAAGCGATAACGCCTTTTAATAACCCCACTTTTTAGATAGACTCACCATTAATCTACGTGCTGTTTTATTTTGTGTCTGTGCCTATCGGAATAAAGTCATAGGGACGAGTAAAGTACAAATTTCCCTCCTACAGGTTGGATAGAAGATTTTAAAGGATGGTGCCATAACTAGAGCATCTGAGATATCGGCACAGGTTGATTAGACTGGGACTCTGTTCGGTGGAGCGCAGGAGGAAGAAGGTGATCTTGCTGAGGTGTACAAAATCATGAAATGACCAGATCGGGTCGATGCACAGATTCTCTTGTCCCGAGTAGGCAAATGAAGGACCAGAGGACATGGAGTTAAGGTGATGGGAAAAAGGATTTCATAGGGATCTGAGGGGTATTGTTTTCACACAAAGTTAAGTTGAGTTGAACATGTACTTTGGTTCATTATTCACTGGGGAAGACACAAACAATCCCCCAGGGTGCCAGGTGACTGAGGAACTAGGGTGATGGAGGATCTGAGGGAAATTCACATTAGTCAGGAAATGGCATTGCCTAGACTGATGGGACTGAAGGCTGATACATCCACAGGGTCTGTTGGTCTGCATCCCAGTGTACTCAACGAGGTGGCTCTAGAGATCGTGGACGCATCGGTGCTCATTTTCCAATGTTCTATAGATTCTGGATCAGTTCCTGTGGATTGGGGAGTAACTAATATTATCCTACATTCCAAGAAAGGAGGGAAAGAGAAAGCAGGGAAATATAAACCAGTTGGCCTGACATCGGTGGTGCGGAGGATGCAGGGGTCGATTATGAAAGATATAACAGGGGCGCATTAGGATAGTAGTAACAGGATCGATCCAGGTCAGGATGGATATACGAAGAGGAAATCATGCTTGACAATTTTTCTGGATTTTTTTGAGGATGAAACAAGTAAAATGGACAATGGAAAGCCTGTGGATGTAGTGTACCTGGACTTTCAGAAAGCATTTGATTAGGTTCCACACAGGAGATTAGTGGGCAAAATCAGAGCACATGGTATTCGGGATAGGGTATTGACATGGATAGAAAATTGGTTGACAGGCAGGAAACAAAGTGTAGGGATTAACATGTCCCTTCCAGAATGGCAGGCAATGACGAGTGGGGTACCGCAAGGCTCGGTGCTGGCACCGCAGATATTTGCAACACACATTAATGATTTAGATTAAGGAACTAAAAGCAACATCAGCAAATTTGCAGATGACACAAAGCTGTGTGGCAGTATGAACTGTGAAGAGAATGATATGAGGATGCAGGGTGTCTTGGAATGGCTAGGTGAGTGGGAAGATGTATGGCAGATGCAGTATAATGTGGGTAAATGTAAGGTTATCCACTTAGGTGGCAAGAACATGAAGGCAGACTATTATATAAATTGTGTCAGGTTGGGTAAAGGAGAAGCACAATGGGTGCAACACTCACTGAAAGTAAGAATACAGGTACAACAGACAGTGAAGAAACCTAATGGCATGTTGGTCTTCATAACGAGAGGAGTTGAGTATTGGAGCAAAGATGTCCTTCTACAGGTGTGCAGGGCCCAGGTGAGACCACACCTGGATTATTTTGTACAGTTTTGGTCTCCTAATTTGAGGAAGGACAGTTTTACTATTGAGGAAGTGCAGCGTAGGTTCACCAGGTTAATTCCCGGGATGACGGGACTATCATGTTATGAAAGAATGGAGCGACTGGGCTTGTATTCACTGGAATCTAGAAGGATGAGAGTGGATCTTATGGAAAGGTATACAATTATTAAGGAATTGGACACTCTAAATGCAGAACAACATGTTCCCGATGTTGGGGGAGTCCAGAGCCAGACTTTGAATGCCTTTTCAAAGCTTGTCCCATTCGCTGTTTTAAAACACATCCATATAAACATGTACCTGTCTGAATGATTTTTTTTTCAAGGTTGATATTGTACCGGCCTCTGCAACTTCCCAAACGCGGAGGAGTGTCCAGCTGGGGTGGCAGCTGTGTGTAGTGGAGTGACACACTTGTCTGGCGGAGGACCACACGTTTGGTCCTCCGCTAGACAAATGTGTCACTCCACTACACACAGCTGCCACTCCAGCTGGACACAAAGGAGCAGGCGTGTCTGGCAGGAGAGGCACGCGTGCCTGCTGGAAAGTCAGATGTTTTTGTCGGAGAGGTTGACGTGTGCAAGAGAGGCGGACGTGTCCGATGGAAGGACAGACGTGTCTGACGGAGAGGCAGACGTGTCTGATGGAGTGAAAGCCGAGACTGGCCGAGAGGCAGATATTTGTGGAGGAGAAGCAGAAGATTGTGGAGGAGATTTGTGGAGGAGACTGTCATATGTTGAAAGACTGGAGCGACTAGACTTGGATACACTGGAATTTAGAAGGATGAGAGGAGATCATATCGAAATGTATAAGATTATTAAGGGGTTGGATACGTTAGAGGCAGGAAACATGTTCCCAATGTTGGGGGAGTCCAGAAGAAGGGGCCACGGTTTAAGAATAAGGGGTCGGCCATTTAGAACTGAGATGAGGAAAAAAAAATTTCAGCCACAGTTGTGAATCTGTGGAATTCTCTGCCTCAGAAGGCTAATTCTCTGAATGTATTCGAGAGAGCTAGATATAGCTCTTAAGCATAGCGGAGTCAGGGGGTATGGGGAGAAGGCAGGAACGGGGTACTGATTGAGAATGATCAGCCATGGTCACATTGAATGGCGGTGCTGGCTCGAAGGGCCGAATGGCCTCCTCCTGCACCTATTGTCTATTGTCTATTGTCTAACACTTTGACGGAGGGACATAGGTGTCCGCAAGGGGGGTGGGTGATACATGTCTGGCGGAGGGGATGACGTGCAATTGTGTGTCTGGTGGAAGCGAAATTGGGAAAACAGTTCCCCGGAACATTCAGCTTTGCTCCTGACCCCCCACAATGTCCCATCCTAAAGGTCCGACCGCGACCCGCAGTGACCTTCCTGGACACCACTCTCTTCCCCATCCGTGACAGAAGCGGCAACGAGTGCAAGGGGCCACGTCGAGTGTTTCAAACTATCGTGGGAAGGGGTGTGGTTGGGGGAAGGGTGACTCTCTCGATGCTGCAGGTCTGGGTCTTGACAATTGTCTGCTGCTGAGTCCTGCAGTGTATCGGAATGGGTATAGTGTACACGGAGTTCTATTTCCTTGGGTTTGGAATACCCTGGCGTGGTTTGGATTACACTGATTCCCGCGTGCTGGTAAAAGGGGCTGTGGATTGGTCGTGGGTTGCAGATTCCACAAGGTTCCGGGTCCGGAATTGTGGGTGTGAATTACATAGGGCCCTTGGGTGCAGGATTAGACATAGTCCAGGATCTGGGATGCTGATTAAACAAGGACCCGGTTCCAGGGACCGGAGTGTGGATTACATATGGTCCTGGACCCGAGATGCTAATAACAAATGGACCCGTGTCTGGGACTGGAGTGTGGATTACACATGGTCCTGGACCCGAGATGCTAATAACAAATTGACCCGTGTGTGGGTCTGGAGTGTGGATTACACATGGTCCTGGACCTGAGATGCTAATAACAAAAGAATCCCGGTCCGAGGTTGGTGGTGTGAATGACAAAGAGCCGCGATAGCTGGATTGCACATTGTCCTGGACCTGAGATGCTGATGCACTAGGACCAGGGTCTCGCTTTGACCCCGAGGCTCCTTAGAATTTGGGATTGCCTTTGAAAAGCTGGTTGAAAGAAATCAGCAAAACATCATTAGGTGAGGTGTTGAATCTGATGGAGTATGAAACAATAACTCCTTTGCTGGATGAATACCGCACCCAATTTCCATTCCTCAGTATTGCTGCAATCACACTCTTGGAATTTCTCAATCTATTCCCTGATTTATTCACAACGTGTCACCGCAGGGATTTCATTTGGCTGAAGTCATCTGTTTGCAGATCATTTCGAAATCTCTATATTTAACTCGGCTGAAACTCCATGCTGCCACTGCCGATAGGAATTCGTATAAATGCACCGGGAATATTCTGCGCCGATATTTCATTCCTAGATATTGCCGTTAGCACTGGAGGTACGTCGTTACGCTGAGGAAATGCATACTGATTATCTCAGTGTTGAGAAAATCTTGTACGTGATCATTGCTGTCGTTGGAGTCCCTGGTAAGTGAACACAACAATTAACCATTTTTTTTGTTCGTGTGTTAACCGATGTTGACCTGATTATTATCATATTAATGATCCTGCACGCGAATATAATAATAATAATAATAATAATTCATTTTATTTATATAGCGCTTTTCATATACTCAAAGACGCTTTACAGAGATTTAGAGAACATAGGGAAATGAATAAATAGATAAATAAGTGAATATGTAAACGAACAAAGAAAGGAGACAGAAGGTGAGGTGACCTTCAGTGGTTGAAGGCAGTACTGAACAGGTGAGACTTCAGCGATGTTTTGAATGTGGTGAGTGTGGAGGAGTCTCTAACGGTTTGGGGTAGTGAGTTCCATAGGGTGGGAGCAGCGATGGAGAAAGCCCTGTCCCCCCAGGATCTGAGTTTGGTCCGGATGTGGGGGAATAGGAGATTGGCAGCAGCAGAGCGGAGGGTGCAGGTGGGAGTGTGCCTGTGGAGGACGTCGGTCAGGTAGGATGGGGCCAGGTTATGGAGTGCTTTGTAGGTTATGAGGAGGATTTTGTACTGGATTCTCTGGGGGATGGGGAGCCAGTGGAGTTTGTAAAGGACAGGGGTGATATGGTCACGGATCGGGGTGTGGGTGAGTAGACGGGCAGCGGAGTTTTGAATGTATTGAAGATTACTGATGATTTTTGAGGGTGCGCCATAGAGGAGGCTGTTGCAGTAGTCCAGACGGGAGGTGATGAAGGCGTGGATGAGGGTTTCTGCAGCTGTGGAGGAGAGGGATGGACGGAGACGGGCAATGTTTTTGAGGTGGAAGAAGGCTGTCTTTGTGATGTGTTTGATGTGTTTGTCGAAGGAGAGGGTTTGATCAAAGATGATTCCAAGATTCCGGATGTGAGGGGAGGTGGATACTGGGAGACCATCAATGTTGAGAATGAAGTTTTAGGTGGATTTGGTGAGCGTTTTTGGACCAATGATGATGATTTCAGATTTGTTGCAATTGAGTTTGAGGAAATTTGATTGAAGCCAAGATTTTATTTCAGTGATTCAGTTTGTCAGTGTAGAGTGTATGGTGGGGAAGATTGACTTGGTGGAGATGAGGAGCTGGATATCATCGGCGAAGCAGTGGAAGTTGAGACCATGACGGCGGATTAATTGACCAAGGGGGAACAAGTAGAGGATGAACAGGAGGGGGCCAAGGACTGAGCCTTGGGGGACACCTTGGGGGAGGGGAGCGGTGGGGGATTTACAGTTGTTAATGGAGATGAACTGGTGTCTGTCAGAGAGGTAAGATTTGAACCAGGATAGGGCTGTGCCGGTGATGTTAAGGGAGGTTTCAAGTCGGGTGAGGAGAATGGAGTGATATAGCAGCGATATTAGTATCCTCGGTTAAATATCCTTTGATAATACTGTGAAGTGTCTCCTTTTCAGACAACTGAAACTAAGCACCGTTTACAGTTCCTTGCGGGACCCATTGGAATTTTGTTATTGCCTTGATTGGGATTTTGCCCAGCGTAATCCCAGTGTTTCGAAGAGAGAGCTCTGCGGAACTAGTGACTGTGAGGGTTTTACATTGTGTTGTTCGCTGCGTCTTAGCTATTGATCAGAGTAAACACCTTGTCACGTGGGCACGTCTCACCGTGAAGTGTGTCACTCCCGTCATCCACTGTCTATTCGGCTATAATTTTGATCGGATCAACTATACCAGTTGCTGTGGTTTTGCCGGAGTGGCTGCTACCAAAGTGACCTCACTGTTGAATGAATCCATCAACGGAGCCACTACGTTGCCGGATTTTTACGGCATTCGCACCTTTACTCTTCAGATGCAAAATGTCCAGAACGTTGGTTAGACGCGGTTGAGTCAGTGAAACCGGCCCCATCAGAATGAGTAAGCCATTCCTCCACATCCCTTTGTTCCCGTCCATCGCATAATCTCTTCTCCCCAGAACCAGGCAGAGTGAGCAGAATCGGAGCCATGTCTCACGTTCTTCAACTTACAGCCCCGCGCCAACTCTTGCATTTGATATTTTAACTGAAAAAATCAGTCCCGGAAAACTTGTTCAGTAATTCCCTTCTCTTTCTGCAGTGAATTTAGTGGCGATTGTGATCCTGTCCCGGGGAAAGTGTGGACTCTCCACCTGCACCACTCGCTACCTGGTGGCCATGGCAGCGGCCGATCTACTGGTAGTTATCACAGAGGTCCTTTTACGCCGGATCAGACTTCATTACTTTCTGTGGAGTTTTCTGTCCATCACCCCTGTGTGCAGTGCTATCTTTATGGTGCTGACTGCAGCTACAAACTGTTCTGTCTGGTTCACCGTCACTTTCACCTTTGATCGGTTTGTCGCCATTTGTTGCCAGAAGCTGAAGACAAAATATTGCACCGGGAAAACTGCGGCCGCGGTTCTCGCAACAACCGGCGTTCTGCTCTGTCTTAAAAACATTCCCCACTACATGGCATTTGAACCCTGGAGAATAATCGACAATGTCCCGTGGGGGTGTGCAACGATGGACAGTTATTACACTGATACCGGTTGGGTGGCATTTGACTGGTTCGACACGGTTTTAACTCCACTCCTCCCTTTCGCTGTAATCCTACTGCTCAACGCTCTGACAGTCCGGCACATTTTAGTGGCCAGTCGGGTCCGTCAGGGGCTGAGGGGTCAGAGCAAGGGGGAGAAGCGCAGTGACCCGGAGATGGAGAGCAGGAGGAGGTCTGTGGTTTTACTCTTCACCATCTCCGGCAGCTTCATCCTCCTGTGGCTGACGTTGGTCGCAGAATTAATCTATTATCAGATCATGGGAACTGCTAAAGATCGGAATGCTTTTGAATGGATCTTCCATTCTGTCGGGTTTTTACTGAGTGATCTCAGCTGCTGCACCAACACATTTATTTACGCGGTGACCCAGTCCAAGTTCAGGGAGCAGGTGAAAAGCACGGTAAAATATCCGCTCACCTCAATGCGCCGGTTTATTAATAAATACACTCATTGAGCGCATCCCAGTGGCGGCCGGAGACTTTCCTACTCGGCTCCGGCACCTGACTTTTTTGGCGGTATCTTCCAGGCGGTACCTTGCACTTTACCCTGTCTAAAACTGTTACAATTGTTTCGTTGGGTTGCTGTTGTCTAAATCACTTAAATTATTGCATCGTATGGGAGGCGCATTCCCAATCTCGTTGTACCCCTGGGTACAATGACAATAAACATATATTGTGTTGTATTGTATTGTATTGTATTGTGTCAGTCTCGGGCGGATGATCCTTTCGACGACCCCCACTCCGGGACCCCAATCGCGTCACCGCGAGATCAACCATACCGGACTAATCCACTCATCATTCCCCGCAGTGGGGACCGGTCTGGGTGCGGAACCGACACGCAACCGACGCTGACACCAGCAGCTTCCCATTCTTTTGTTTGTTTTCATATTTGGACAGTTCCCCACCCTTTCCCCTTCTTCGTCGGTGCCGCCTGAACTTGTCCCACACGTCCGGGGATGCCTGCGCTTCCGCTGCGTCAGGACAATAAATAGATGGTTGCAGGACTCTCAGCATCTGACTGTTCGAAGAGATGTACCCTAGTGGTTTCTTGAAGTGCAGACATTCTGGTAATTGTTTATCACCCACCTGTGTGGGATGGAAAAAGGGGTTAGGGGAATAGGAGGGCAAAGAGGCAGCAGTTGGGAAGGGGAGGGTGTAATGGGGCGTGGATGGCTAAAGGGTGCGATCTGATGGAGAATGTCTGAGGTGACGGTAGAGGAGGGAGAGATCTGAGGAGGAGTGAGGGCGAGGAAACGGACAACAAAGGAACGGCGTGGTGGGGCGTGGAGGAGGCGGAACGACGGGGAGTGTGATGGAGGGAAAGGGAGAGGGGGAGCGGAAAGGGGGAGCGTTGTGAAGGGGATACTGACAGGAGGAGAGTAAAACCAACGTAACGGGGAGAGGGACAGTGCGGCAAAGAGTGGGCAGTGTGATGGGGAGTAAGATCAGGGCAAAAAGTGAGGGGTGTAAAGTTGCAAGAGCGGGAGCGCAATGAGGGAACGCTGTGATGGGGCAGGTGGAGAAGAGGAAGCAACGTGATGGGGATACAGGAGGAGGAAGGCTAATAAGGAGCGGTGTGATGGGGATAGAAGGCGAAGAGAGCAAATAGGGAACGGCGTGTGATGGGTGAGAAAAGATTATAAAATGATAAGAAGATTAGAGGAGAGTAGGCAAGATGTGTGGGACAGAGAATACCCCAGAGAAAGCAGGAAGAGGCAAGGAACTGAAGTGTGTGCACGGGCCTGGGATAACTGACGGACACCTGCCCACACGCATCGTCTTCCTTCCTGGAGTGACAGAGACCTCACAGTCTCGTTGATCTCTCTGTGACTAACGAAAGCGGAGTTGGGACTCTGCTGGAAGCAACACGTGACTCCGGCGAAGGAGAATCATCAAACACACCGATAGGGTGTTTACCCCAAAACGA
>NW_027603545.1:0-13000 GCF_053455715.1 Rhinoraja longicauda
TTTCCCAGTACCCCTCTTTCCCCGTTGTGCCCGTCCTTGTAGGGTTTCCATTGTAACCGGGAGGTGGGGAGGGAGGGAGGAGTGGAGGGAGTAGGGGAGGTGGAGGGAGGGGGGAGGGGGCAGGGAGGGGGGAAAGGGGAGGGAGAGGGGAGGAAGGAGGTAGGTGTGGAGGGGGAGGGAGTGGGGAGGGGAGGGGGGAAGGGGGGAGGGAGGGGGACATCCCCTTTTCCCAGTACCCCTCTTTCCCCGTTGGGCCCGTCCTCGTAGGGTTTCCATTGTAATCGGGAGGGGAGTGGGGGGAGGGAAGGGAGGAGGGAGGTGTGGAAGGGGGAGGGGAGGGGGAGGAGGGGGGAGGGAAGGGGGAGGGGGAAGGGGGGGAGGGATAGGGGAGGGAGGGGGTAGGGGGGAGTGGGAGGGATGGGGGAATTGGGGAGGGAGGGAGAGCACCTGTTTTCCCAGTACCCCTCTTTCCCGTTGGGCCCGTCCTCGTAGGGTTTCCATTGTAACCGGGAGGTGGGGAGGGAGGGGGGAGCGAGGGAGGAGGGAGGTGTGGAGGGAGGAGGGGAGGGAAAGGGGGGAGGGGAGGGGGAAAGGGGGGAAGGGGGGGAGGTGGAGGGAGGGGGGAGGGAGGGGGGAAGGGGGGAGGATGGGGGAACTCCCCTTTTCTCAGTATCCCTGTTTCCCCGTTGGGCCCGTCCTCGTAGGGTTTCCATTGTAACCGGGAGGAGGGGAGGGAGGGAAGGGGGAGGGAGAGAGGTGTGGCGGGAGGAGGGGAGGGGGGAGGGAAGGGGCAGGGGAGGGGGGGAGGGGGGGAGGGGGGGAGGGGGGAGGGGGGGAAGGGGGGAGGGAGAGGGGAGGGAGGTGGTAGGGGGGGAGGGGGAGGGTGAGGGAGGGGGGGAGGGGAGGGGGGAGGGAGGTGGGAGGGGAGGGGAGGGGGAAGGGGGGAGGGAGGGGGACCTCCCCTTTTCCCAGTACCCCTCTTTCCCCATTAGGCCCGTCTCGTAGGGTTTCCATTGTAACCGGGAGGGGGGGAGGGAGGGTGGAAAGAGCATCCCTCTCCCCATCAGAACTGCCCCCTCCATCGACTCCTTTATGTCCAGGCTCAAACCTATTTCTCCTCCCTAGCGTCTGAGGCTCATTGAGGAGGGCGCTGTGAACTGTTTGTGTGCTACTGTATATTTCATTTTTTCCTTAGTACCTAATCAGATGTTCAGCACTTTGGGTCAACGTGGGTTGTTTTTAAATGTGCTATACAAATAAAATTGACTTGACTTGACAGCTTTTCGCAACAATGTAGCATTGTGACATCACACGCTGAATACCGCGGGGTTGGGGGGGAAGGGGGGGTCAGCTCGAGTTCATCTCACAGGGGCATTGTGACATCACAATGAAGATTAATCCCGCACCGCAGCGCCCCCTTCTGTCAAAACTTCGATAAATCAGGGGTGGCAGCGCTTTAAAACCTCTGTAACTTAAAAAATATATGACCAAATTAAATGAAAATATCGCGGCCGGTCAGCCGGGAGGTTGGCGATCAAATCGGTGCAAAAACCGTGGCGCGACTGTTTACCGTTTTGCCGAAATCACTGATACAAATAAACATGTAACAAACATATTGATATATTCACAAGATCTGAGTTGGGCCCGTCCTCGTAGGGTTTCGTTGTAACCGGGAGGGGAGTGGGGGGGAGGGAAGGGGGAGGGAGGACGGAGGTGTGGAGGGGAGGGGGAGGGGGGAGGGGGAGGGGGGAAGGGAGGAGGGAAGGGGGGAGGGAGAGTGGAGGGAGGGGTAGGGGGGGGAGGGAGGGAGGGGGACCTCCCCTTTTCCCAGTACCCCTCTTTCCCCGTTGGGCCCGTCTCGTAGGGTTTCAATTGTAACGGGGAGGGGGGGAGGGAGGGTGGAAGGAGGGGGAGAGGGATGGAATGGTGGAGGGAGGGGGGGAGGGATTGGGGGAGGGAGGAGGGGAGGGGGAGGGGGGAGGGGAGGGGGGAAGGGGAGGGGGAAGGGGGAGGGAAGGGGGGGGTAGGGGGGAGGGGAGGGAGGGGGATCTCCCCTTTTCCCAGTACCCCTCTTTCCCCGTTGGGCCCGTCCCCGTATGGTTTCCATTGTAACAGGGAGGGGGGGAGGGAGGGTGGAAGGAGGGGGGAGCGGGAGAGGGATGGAAGGGTGGAGGGAGGGGGGAGGGAGTGGGGGAGCCTGGGATGGAGGGAAGGAGGGAGGGGGAGTTAAGGGCTGAGTGGTGATGGAGGTTGGGATTGAGGGGGGAGGGAGGGAGGAGGGAGTGGGGATGGAGGTGGGAAGGAGGGGGGAGGAAGGGGTTGAGGGGGAAAGGGGGACCTCCCCTTTTCCCAGTACCCCTCTTTCCCCCACCAGCAAGCCCCCTCCGCAACGACCCCTGTTGTCCCCCTCCCCAGTCCCCATTCTCAGACCCCCCCCCCCATTCTCTCTCTCCCCCAGACACACTCTGTGCTTTTTTCGAAACACGCCCCGGTGGCCCACGAACATAGGGGCCCCATGCTGATCTGTGTATGTTAAGTGACTTGCAATAACAAAAAACACTACTGTAAAACAATTAGTGCTTTTTTGGCAACATTCCCGGTGACTAAGTGCTTCTCACGGCGATCTTTTTATTGCTTTTCGAAACAATGTAGCACCCATCTCACACAAGCATTGTGATGTCACAACCTGAAGACATTTTTTAAAAAAGGTCAGAAATAAAACGGGACCACCCGTTTTCCCAGTACCCCTCTTTTCCCGTTGGGCCCGTCCTCGTAGGGTTTCCATTGTAACCGGGAGGCGGAGAGGGAGGGGGGAGGGAGGGAGGAGGGGAGGGGGGTGGAGGGGGGAGGGGAGGGGGAAGGGGTGGGAGGGGAGGGGGAAGGGGGTTAGGTGGAAGGGGGGAGGTGGAGGGAGGGATGGGGGAAGGGGGAGGGAGGGGGACCTCCCCTTTTCCCAGTACCCCTCTTTCCCCGTTGGGCCCGTCCCCGAGGGGTGAGGGAGGTGGGGAGGGATGGGGAGGAGGGGGGAGGGAGTGGGGATGGAGGTGGAATGGAGTGGGGAGGAAGGGGTTGAAGGGGGAAGAGGGCCCATGCTGACCTGTGTATGTTAAGTGACTTGCAATAAAAAACACAACTTTAAAAAACAATCAGTTGCTTTTCGCAACAAAGTAGCCCATCTCACCCAAGCATTGTGACGTCACAAGCTGAAGACCTTGAAATAAAAATAAAAAGATGTAAATTTGTAAAGAGTAGACACCCAATAGCAGCTGCTTGTCCATTGTGACATCACACGCTGAAGGGGGGGGGGGGGGAGGGGGTCAGCTCGAGCTCATCTCACAGGGGCATTGTGACATCACAAGCTGAAGACTAAATCCGCACCGCAGCGCCCCCCTGAAAAAAGGGTGGGGGGGGGGGGCAGCGCTTTAAAACCTCTGTAACTTAAAAAACATGCGACTAAATCAAATGAAAATATCACGGCCGGTCGTTTGGGAGGTTGGCGATTAAGGCGGTGCGATTGTAACCGGGAGGGGAGTGGGGGGGAGGGAAGGGGGAGGGAGGGAAGTGTGGAGTGGGGAGGGGGAGGGAGGGGGGGAGGGGAGGGTTGGAGGGGGGAAGGGGGGAAGGGGGGAAGGGAGGGGAGGGAGAGGGGAGGGAGGGGGTAGGGGGGGAGGGAGGGGGTAGGGGGGAGGGAGGAAGGGGGGAGGGGGGAAGGGGGGAGGGGGGAAGGGAGGAGGGAGGGGGACCTCCCCTTTTCCCAGTACCCCTCTTTCCCCGTTGGGCCCGTCCTCGTAGGGTTTCCATTGTAACCGGGAGGAGGGGAGGGAGGGAAGGGGGAGGGAGGGAGGAGGGAGGTGTGGAGGGAGGACGGGAGGGGGAGGGAGGAGGGGAGGGGAGGGGGGAAGGGGGGGAGTGGGGAAGGTGGGGGAGGGTGGAGAGAGATTGGAGGGAGGGGGGTAGGGTGGGAGGGGGAGGGAGGGGGACCTCCCCCTTTCCCAGTACCCCTCTTTCCCCGTTGGGCCCGTCCTCGTAGGGTTTTCATTGTAATCGGGAGGAGGGGAGTGAGGGAAGGGGGAGGGAGGGAGGAGGGAGGTGTGGAGGGAGGAGGGGAGGGTGAGGGAGGGGGGAGGGGAGGGGAGGGGGAGGGGAGGGTGGAAGGCGGGGGAGGGGGAGGGAGAGGGTAGGGGGAGGGGGAGGGATGTGGGAGGGAGGGGGGAGGTGAGGGGTTGAAGGGGGGAGGGAGGGGGACCTCCCCTTTTCCCAGTACCCCTCTTTCCCCGTTGGGCCCGTCCCCGTAGGGTTTCCATTGTAACCGGAAGGGGTGGAGGGAGGGTGGAATGAGGGTGGATGGGGAGAGGGATGGAGGGAAGGAGGGATGGGGGGAGTTAGGGGTGGAGGGGTGATGGAGGTGGGGAGGGATGGGGAGGGAGTTGGGGAGGAGGGGGAGGGATTGGGGATGGAGGTTGGAAGGAGGGGGGAGGAAGGGGTTGAGTGGGGAAGCGGGACCTCCCCTTTTCCCAGTACCCCTCTTTCCCCCACCATCAAGCCCCCTCCGCAACGACCCCTGTTGTCCCTCTCCCAGTCCCCATTCTCAGACCCCCCCCATTCTCTCTCTCCCCCAGACACACTCTAAATGCTTTTTTCGAAAGACCTGCCCCGGTGGCCCACGAGCATAGGGGCCCCATGCTGTTCTGTGTATGTTAAGTGACTCGCAATAACAATAAACGCTACTTTAAAACAATTAGTGCTTTTCTTGCAACATTCCCGGTGACTAAGTGCTTCTCACGGCGATATGTAAGCTCTCTCCGCGATATGTAAGTGCTCTTCGCAACAATGTCACACAAGCTGAAGACCTTGAAAAAAGGTCAGAAATAAAAAAATGTAAATTTAAAACCTCTGTAAAGAGTAGACACCCAATAGCAGCTGCTTGTCGATTGTGACGTCACACGCTGAATACCGCGGGGGGGGGGGGGGGAGGGGGGTCAGCTCGAGCTCATCTCACAGGGGCATTGTGACATCGCACGCTGAAGACCAATAAATCAGTTAAAAAATGAGATGTCTAAACTTTAAAACCTCTGTAATTTAAAATATATACGACCAAATTAAATGAAAATACCACGGCCGGTTTTCCGGGAGATTGGCGATTCAGTCGGTACAAAAACCGTGGCGCGACGGATTACCGTTTTGCCGAAATCACTGATAGCTACAAACTAAAAACATGAAACATATATATAAATATAACACAAGATCTGAGTTTTAATAGTATACTAGCACAAGTGTGCCCGTTGGGCCCGTCCTCGTAGGGTTTCCATTGTAACCGGGAGGGGAGTTGGGTGGAGGGGAAGGGGGAGGGAGGGAGGAGGGAAGTGTGGAGTGGGGAAGGATGGGGGAGGGGAGGGTTGGAGGGGGGGAGGGGGGAAGAGGGGGAGGAGGGAAGGGGGGGAGGGAGGGGGGTAGGGGGGAGGGAGGGGGGTAGGGGGGAGGGAGGGGGGAGAGAGGGGGGAAGGAGGGAGGGGGACCTCCCCTTTTCCAAGTACCCCTCTTTCCCCGTTGGGCCCGTCGTAGGGTTTTCATTGTAACCGGGAGGAGGGGAGGGAGTGAAGGGAGAGGGAGGGAGGAGGAAGGTGTGGAGGGTGGAGGGGAGGGGGAGGGAGGGGGTGAGGCGAGGGGGGAAGGGGGGGGTGTGGGGAAGGTGGGGAGGGTGGAGAGAGATTGGAGGGTGGGGGTAGGGGGGGAGGGGGAGGGAGGGGGACCTCCCCTTTTCCCAGTACCCCTCTTTCCCCGTTGGGCCCGTCCTCGTAGGGTTTTCATTGTAACCGGGAGGAGGGGAGGGAGGGAAGGGGGAGGGAGGGGAGGAGGGAGGTGTGGAGGGAGGAGGGGAGGGTGAGGGAGGGGGAGGTGAGGGGGAGAGGAGGGGGAGGGGAGGGGGAGGGGAGGGGGAGGGGAGGGTGGAAGGGGGGGAGGGGGAGGGAGAGGGGAGGGAGGGGGGTAGGGGGGAGGGGGAGGGATGTGGGAGGGAGGGGGGGAGGGGAGGGGTTGAAGGGGGGAGGGAGGGGGACCTACCCTTTTCCCAGTACCCCTCTTTCCCCGTTGGGCCGTCCCCGTAGGGCTTCCATTGTAACCAGAAGGGGTGGAGGGAGGGTGGAATGAGGGGGGACGGGGAGAGGGATGGAAGGGTGGAGGGAGTGGGGAGGGATGGAGGGAAGGAGGGATGGGGTGGAGTTAGGGGTGGAGGGGTGAGGGAGGTGGGGGAGGGATGGGGAGGGAGTTGGGGAGGAGGGGGGAGGGATTGGGGATGGAGGTTGGAAGGAGGGGGAGGAAGGGGTTGAGTGGGGAAGGGGGACCTCCCCTTTTCCCAGTACCCCTCTTTCCCCCACCATCAAGCCCCCTCCGCAACGACCCCCTGTTGTCCCTCTCCCAGTCCCCATTCTCAGACCCCCCCCATTCTCTCTCTCCCCCAGACACACTCTAAAATGCTTTTTTCGAAAGACCTGCCCCGGTGGCCCACGAGCATAGGGGCCCCATGCTGTTCTGTGTATGTTAAGTGACTCGCAATAACAATAAACGCTACTTTAAAACAATTAGTAGACACCCAATAGCAGCTGCTTGTCGATTGTGACGTCACACGCTGAATACCGCGGGGGGGGGGGGGGGGGGTCAGCTCGAGCTCATCTCACAGGGGCATTGTGACATCACACGCTGAAGACCAATAAATCAGTTAAAAAATGAGATGTCTAAACTTTAAAACCTCTGTAATTTAAAATATATACGACCAAATTAAATGAAAATATCACGGCCGGTTTTCCGGGAGATTGGCGATTCAGTCGGTACAAAAACCGTGGTGCGACGGATTACCGTTTTTCCGAAATCACTGATAGCTACAAACTAAAAACATGAAACATATATATAAATATAACACAAGATCTGAGTTTTAATAGTATACTAGCACAAGTGTGCCCGTTGGGCCCGTCCTCGTAGGGTTTCCATTGTAACCGGGAGGAGGGGAGGGAGGAAAGGGGGAGGGAGGGAGGAGGGAGGAGTGGAGGGAGGAGGGGAGGGGGATGGAGGGGGGAAGGGGGGGGAGGGGGGAGGGAGAGGGGTAGGGGGGAGGGGGAGGGAGGGGGAGGGGGAAGGGGGATGGAGGGGGACCTCCCCTTTTCCCAGTACCCCTCTTTCCCCGTTGTGCCTGTCCTCGTAGGGTTTCCATTGTAACCGGGTGGAGGAGAGGGAGGGAAGGGGAGGAGGGAGGTGTGGAGGGAGGAGGGGAGGGGGAGGAGGGGGGGAGGGGAGGGGAGGGGGGAAGGGGGGACGGGGGAGGGGAGAGGGGAGGGAGGGGGGGTAGGGAGGGAGGGGGAGGGAGGGGACCTCCCCTTTTCCAAGTACCCCTCTTTCCCCGTTGTGCCCGTCTTCGTAGGGTTTCCATTGTAACCGGGAAGGGACTGGGGGGTGGTAAGGGGAGGGAGGGGAGGAGGGAGTTGTGGAGGGGGAGGGAGGGGAGGGGGGAAGGGGGGTGAGGGGAGGGAGAGGGGTAGGGGGGGGGAGGGGGAGTGAGGGGGAGGGGAGGGGGGGAAGTGGGGAGGGAGGGGGACCTCCCCTTTTCCCAGTAGCCCTCTTTCCCCGTTGGGACCGTCCTCGTAGGGTTTCCATTGTAACCGGGAGGAGGGGAGGCAGGGAAGGGAGGGAGGGGGGGAGGGGTGGATGGGAGGGGGAAGGGGGGAGGGAGGGGAGGGAGGGGGGGTAGGGGGGGAGGGAGGGGAGGGAGGGGGGTAGGGGGGGAGGGGGAGGGAGGGGGTGTGTGGGGGGGAGGGGAGGGGGGAGGGGGATCTCCCTTTTCCCAGTACCCCTCTTTCCCCGTTGGGCCCGTCTTCGTAGGGTTTCCATTGTAACCGGTAGGGGATTGGGGGGGGGGGTAAGGGGAGGGAGGTGTGGAGGGTGAGGGAGGGGGGAGGGGAGGGGGGAGGGGAGGGAGAGGGGTAGGGGGGAGGGGGAGGGAGGGGGGAGGGAGGGGGGAGGGGAGGGGGAAGGGAGAGGGGGGAGGGAGGGATGGAGGGGACGGGGGGGAGTTAGGGGGGAGGGGTGAGTGAGGGTGGATGGAGTTGGGGAGGGAGGAGGAGTTTTAGGAGGGAGTGGGGATGGAGGTGGGAAGGAGGGGGGAGGAAGGGGTTGAGGGGGGAAGGGGGGTGAGGTGAGGGAGAGGGGTAGGGGGGGAGTACCCCTCTTTCCCCCCACCACCAAGCCCCCTCCGCAACGATCTCTCTCCCCCAGACACACTCGCAGTGTCTTTTCACACAATTTCAGGTCACTAAGCTTCCGGTCTTAAGCTCAGGGGTGACCGAGCTTTTGCGGTTGCAGCTCCTAGACTGTGGAACAGCATCCCTCTCCCCATCAGAACTGCCCCCTCCATCCACTCCTTTAAGTCCAGGCTCAAAACCTATTTCTACTCCCTCGCGTTTGAGGCTCATTGAGGAGGTGCTGTGAACTGTTTGCGTGCCACTGTATGTTTCATTTTTTTCCTTAGTACCTAATCAGATGTACAGCACTTTGGGTCAACGTGGGTTGTTTTTAAATGTGCTATACAAATAAAATTGACTTGACTTGACCAAGTGCTTCTCATAAAAAAAAGTAAATTTGTAAAGAGTAGACACCCAATAGCAGCTGCTTGTCCATTGTGACGTCACACGCTTTTCGCAACAATGTTGCACCCATCTCACAGGGGCATTGTGATATCACAAGCTGAAGACCTTCAATAAATCCGCACCACAGCGCCCCCTATAAATTAGGGGGGGGGGGAGCGCTTTAAAACCTCTGTAACTTAAAAAACATGCGACCGAATTGAATAAAAAATAATTTTCCAGCAGATAACCGCGTGATGATTAAGGTGGTGCAAAAATCGTGGCGCTACGATTCACCGTTTTGACGAAATCAGAGAAACCGTTGTTACGCGCATACCAGGTCAAACCGCAAAAAAATATATACACAAGATCTGAGTTTTAATAGTATATAGATAGATAGACTAGCACAAGTGTGCCCGTTGGGCCCGTCCTCGTAGGGTTTCCATTGTAACCGGGAGGGGAGTGGGGGGGAGGGAAGGGGAGGGGAGGGGAGGTGTGGAGTGGGGAGGGGAGGGGGAGGGAGGGGGGGAGGGGAGGGTGGGAGGGGGGGAGGGGGGAGGGTGTGGAGAGGGGAGGGAGAGGGGAGGGAGTGGGTAGGGGGGAGGGGGAGGGAGGGGGGAGGGAGGGGGGAAGGGGGAGGGAGGGGGACCTCCCCTTTTCCCAGTAACCCTCTTTCCCCGTTGGGCCCGTCCTCGTAGGGTTTCCATTGTAACCGGGAGGAGGGGAGGGAGGGAAGGGGGAGGGAGGGAGGAGGGAGGTGTGGAGGGAGGAGGGGAGGGGGAGGGAGGGGGGAGGGGAGGGGGGAAGGGGGGAAGGTGGGGGAGGGTGGAGAGAGATTGGAGGGAGGGGGGGTAGGGGGGGGGGAGGGGGAGGGGAGGGGGACCTCCCCTTTTCCCAGTACCCCTCTTTCCCCGTTGGGCCCGTCCTCGTAGGGTTTTCATTGCAACCGGGAGGAGGGGAGGGAGGGAAGGGGGAGGGAGGGAAGGGGGAGGAGGGAGGTGTGGTGGGAGGAGGGGAGGGGAGGGTGAGGGAGGGGGGAGGGGAGGGGAGGGAGAGGGTTGAAGGGGGGGAGGGGGAGGGAGAGGGGAGGGAGGGGGTAGGGTGGGAGGGGGAGGGAGGTGGGAGGGTGGGGGGGAGGGGAGGGGTTGAAGGGGGAGGGAGGGGGACCTCCCCTTTTCCCAGTACCCCTCTTTCCCCGTTGGGCCCGTCCCCCGTAGGGTTTCCATTGTAACCGGAAGGGGTGGAGGGAGTGTGGAACGAAGGGGGACGGGGAGAGGGATGGAAGGGGTGGAGGGAGGGGGAGGGATGGAGGGAAGGAGGGATGGGGGGGGAGTTAGGGGTGGAGGGGTGAGGGAGGTGGGGAGGGATGGGGAGGTAGTTGGGGAGGGGTGGGATTGGGGATGGAGGTTGGAAGGAGGGGGAGGAAGGGGTTGTGTTGGGAAGGGGGACCTCCCCTTTTCCCAGTACCCCTCTTTCCCCCACCATCAAGCCCCCTCCGCAACGACGCCTGTTGTCCCTCTCCCAGTCCCCATTCTCACACCCCCTCCCCATTCTCTCTCTCCCCCAGACAAACCCCTCTTTCCCCGTTGGGCCCGTCCCCGAGGGGTGAGGGAGGTGGGGAGGGATGGGGAGGGAGTTGGGGAGGAGGGGGGAGGGAGTGGGGGATGGAGGTGGGAAGGAGTGGGGACGAAGGGGTTGAGGGTGGAAGGGGGCCCTCCCCTTTCTTTTTTGCGCAACACTTGCTCCGGTGGCCCACGAGCATAGGGGCCCCATGCTGATCTGTGTATGTTAAGTGACTTGCAACTTTAAAAAAACAATCAGTTGCTTTTCGCAACAATGTAGCAACCATCCCACACAAGCATTGTGACGTCACAAGCTGAAGACCTTGAAAAAAAAGTTTAAAGATAAAAAAAATGTAAATTTGTAAAGAGTAGGACACCCAATAGCAGCTGCTTGTCCATTGTGACATCACACGCTGAAGGGGGGGGGGGCAGCTCCAGCTCAACTCACAGGGGGCATTGTGACATCACACGCTGAAGACCAATAAATCAGTTAAAAAATGAGATGTCTAAACTTTAAAACCTCTGTAATTTAAAATATATACGACCAAATTAAATGAAAATATCACGGCCGGTTTTCCGGGAGATTGGCGATTCAGTCGGTACAAAAAACCGTGGCGCGACGGATTACCGTTTTGCCGAAATCACTGATAGCTAAAAAACTAAAAACATGAAACATATATATAAATATAACACAAGATCTGAGTTTTAATTGTATACTAGCACAAGTGTGCCCGTTGGGCCCGTCCTCGTAGGGTTTCCATTGTAGCCGGGAGGGGGAGTGGGGGGAAGGAAAGGGGGAGGGTTGGGGGGAGGGAAGAGGGAGGCAGGAGGGGAGGGGGGAGGGAGGGGGGAAGGGGGGGAGGGGGGAGGGAAAGGGGAGGGAGGGGGCAGGGGGGAGGGAGGGGGGAGAGAGGGGGGGATGGGAGGGGGGAGGGGAGGGGAGGGGGAGGGAGAGGGGAGGGAGGGGGTAGGGGGGTAGGGGGAGGGAGGGGGAGGGAGGGGAGGGGGGAAGGGGAAGGGGGGAGGGAAGGGGGGGGAGGGAGGAGGACCTCCCCTTTTCCCAGTACCCCTCTTTCCCCGTTGTGCCCGTCCTTGTAGGGTTTCCATTGTAACCGGGAGGTGGGGAGGGAGGGGTGAGGGAGGGAGGAGTGGAGGGAGTAGGGGAGGGGGAGGGAGGGGGAGGGGGGAGGGGGAGGGGGGAAAGGGGGAGGGAGAGGGGAGGAAGGAGGTAGGGGTGGAGGGGGGAGGGAGTGGGGAGGGGAGGGGGGAAGGGGGGAGGGAGGGGGACCTCCCCTTTTTCCCAGTAACCCCTCTTTCCCCGTTGGGCCCGTCCTCGTAGGGTTTCCATTGTAATCGGGAGGGGAGTGGGGGGAGGGAAGGGAGGAGGGAGGTGTGGAAGGGGGAGGGGAGGGGGAGGGAGGGGGGAGGGAAGGGGGAGGGGGGAAGGGGGGGGAGGCATAGGGGAGGGAGGGGGGTAGGGGGGAGTGGGAGGGATGGGGGAATTGGGGAGGGAGGGAGACCACCTGTTTTCCCAGTACCCCTCTTTCCCCGTTGGGGCCCGTCCTCGTAGGGTTTCCATTGTAACCGGGAGGCGGGGAGGGAGGGGGGAGGGAGGGAGGAGGGAGGTGTGGAGGGAGGAGGGGAGGGAAAGGGGGAGGGGAGGGGGAAAGGGGGGGAAGGGGGGGAGGTGGAGGGAGGGGGGAGGGAGGGGGGAAGGGGGGAAGATGGGGGAACTCCCCTTTTCTCAGTACCCCTGTTTCCCCTTTGGGCCCGTCCTCGTAGGGTTTCCATTGTAACCGGGAGGAGGGGAGGGAGGGAAGGGGGAGGGAGGGAGGTGTGGAGGGAGGAGGGGAGGGGGAGGGAAGGGGGAGGGGAGGGGGGGGAGGGGGGAAGGGGGGAAGGGGGGAGGGAGAGGGGAGGGAGGGGGTAGGGGGGAGGGGGGGGGGGTGGAGGGAGGGGGGGAGGGGAGGGGGGGAGGGAGGTGGGAGGGGAGGGGAGGGGGGAAGGGGGGAGGGAGGGGGACCTCCCCTTTTCCAGTACCCCTCTTTCCCCATTGGGCCCCGTCCTCGTAGGGTTTCCATTGTAACCGGGAGGAGGGGAGGGAGGGAAGAGGAGGGAGGGAAGGGGAGGGACGGAGGAGGGGAGGGGGAAGGGGAGCGGGGAAGGGGGGGAGGGAGAGGGGAGGGAGGGGGTGGGGAGGGAGGGGGGTGGGGGGGAGGGGGTTAGGGAGGAGGGGGGTGGGGGGGAGGGGGAGGAGGGGGAGGGAGGGGGAGGGAGGGGGGCCCGTCCCCGTAGTGTTTCCATTGTAACCGGGAGGGGGGGAGGAGGGTGGAAAGAGCATCCCTCTCCCCATCAGAACTGCCACCTCCATCGACTCCTTTAAGTCCAGGCTCAAAACCTATTTCTCCTCCCTAGCGTCTGAGGCTCATTGAGGAGGCGCTGTGAACTGTTTGTGTGCTACTGTATATTTCATTTTTTTCCTTAGTACCTAATCAGATGTTCAGCACTTTGGTCAACGTGGGTTGTTTTTAAATGTGCTATACAAATAAAATTGACTTGACTTGACAGCTTTTCGCAACAATGTAGCATTGTGACATCACACGCTGAATACCGCGGGGTGGGGGGGAAGGGGGGTCAGCTCGAGTTCATCTCACAGGGGCATTGTGACATCACAATGAAGATTAATCCGCACCGCAGCGCCCCCTTCTGTCAAAACTTCGATAAATCAGGGGTGGCAGCGCTTTTAAAACCTCTGTAACTTAAAAAATATATGACCAAATTAAATGAAAATATCGCGGCCGGTCAGCCGGGAGGTTAGCGATCAAGTCG
>NW_027603546.1:0-13000 GCF_053455715.1 Rhinoraja longicauda
AAAACATGGAACTGAAATTGTTCTAGACTCTCCTCAATAGACAATAGACAATAGACAATAGACAATAGACAATAGGTGCAGGAGTAGGCCATTCAGCCCTTCGAGCCAGCACCGCCATTCAATGCGATCATGGCTGATCACTCTCAATCAGTACCCCGTTCCTGCCTTCTCCCCATACCCCCTCACTCCGCTATCCTTAAGAGCTCTATCCAGCTCTCTCTTGAAAGCATCCAACGAACTGGCCTCCACTGCCTTCTGAGGCAGAGAATTCCACACCTTCACCACTCTCTGACTGAAAAGGTTCTTCCTCATCTCCGTTCTAAATGGATAGAGATGGATTATGTACATAATATGGGTCTCTGCAATAAAATGCAATTTATGTTCAATATTCAATGTTAAATACAGCTAAATTATGGTACTCACTGTATAACACGAAGAGAAATTGGCTGGAAATCTAGTGGCATCTGTGGAGAGAGAGGGATGGAAATTTAATGCATCAGATTAATTTATCAGACCATAAATGTTCACTAAAATGTAAACTAGAAAATGGTCATCTTTAAATGCTATGTTTAATTTCACCTTTCAGGTCAGAATGTTAGCTCATTAGGTGAATAATAAGTTGCTGCGCTTCACACTACGTGGTACAATTCAGCCATTCAGTCATGCCAGAGCATCAAAAATAATGTGCATTGTTACCCAAGCATAAACTGGTAAAATATAAAATAATTTGATGCTAAATTAGAATGCTTTCCTTCTTCCAATTGATGTTCAACTTTTCCTGCTTTAAACCTGACAGCAACCTCTTCCAGGTCCTACTGAGGCACTTGGAACGTACCAGGCATGACCAAGTACGGGTAGCCCTGGGGGGGACGACGACACTGGCAATATTTCTGCACCAGCTGGGCTGGATGCCAGTTCATAGAGCAGCAGTCCTTTTGGAGCCTAGTTGCTAAACTTGGACCTCGTTGACCTGGAGTTGTTAAACTTGGACTACATTGTCCTGGAGTTATCCATCAGTGGGCACCCTTGGAGGACAAACTCATCTTCCCAATTCAGTAGCAGACTGGGAATTCTGTCAAGTTAAGTCCATGAGTAGCCTCGTCATCTCACCCGAGCACGGAACCAACCCTTCCCATTTACCTCATCTCCCGAACGCAATCTGCTGCTTTACACATCCTGTAATTAACCAAATGCAAAGTCCAATCTTACCCAGTCTCCAGGATTCTCTAACCCCACACATGCTACTCACCTGCACATCCTTACTCCCGACCATTAATCGGTTCAGCTCAATCTTGCTGTCCACCTGTGATGATATATCTCAAACACTACCCCTTAGAAGCAACAATCAATGCCAGGCTCCAATCTTTTCTGCCTGGAAATTCCAATAAAAGTTCACAAACTAAATAGCTTTTTGTGGCCTGCTGCTAAACTCTTTTAGCACATCCTTTGTGTGCATGAGAATTTTCAGGCACTTCTCCTTTCTGGCACTTTCATGCTCAGGATTTCTTGTTATCTGGTATGTTTATCCCTTATATCTATGACCTTTGAGGAAGTCAACAGTTAGCAAGTGGAAAATTGAATGTGTGCTAGCTGCTGTTAAAGACACTGGTGGGGTGTATTTATAGAAAATGTGTTCCGACTAGTTAAAAACATGAGTTGTGATTTAATTCTTCTGGATAAATTGGTAATTATTTTGAATGGATTCATGTAATGGAGTGTAACTCATGACCACATATTCCAAGGTGTGTTGCAAAAGAACTGCAGATGCTGGTTTAAATCAAAGGTAAGACACAAAATGCCGGAGTAACTCAGTGGGTCAGGCAGCATCTCGGGAGAGAAGGAATGGGTGACGTTACAGGTCGAGACCCTTCTTCAGACTGATGTCAGGGGAGGGGGTGGGACAAAGATAGGATGTAGTAGGAGACTGGAAGACGAGTGGGAGAACTGGGAAGGTGGAGGGGATAGAGAGGGAAATCAGACGGAAGAAGGGTCTCGATCCGAAACGTCTCCCATTCCTTCTCTCCTGAGATGCTGCTTGACCCGCTGGGTTACTCCAGCATTTTGTGTCTACTCATCAGCTTTTATCTTTCACTGTCACCTACACTGACCTAAAATGCAGCTTCCATCCAGGAGTGCTTCTTGGAGTAAAGGTACAATACGCAAGACTCTGAAAAGGCAGCAGCTAGACTTTGGCATCATTTTCCGAGGAAGACAGTAGGCTCATTCTGTGCCATTCTAATTAATTTCTCACTATGATAAGAGTGCAGAGTGTGAACAATGCCTTGGCTGTTTTGCATTGAAACAAATCTCTTTCCAGTCCTTGGGCACATAACATGTTTAAATATACAAAAGGCTGGAACAGTGTAGGCACCGGAGTAAATTAATATTAAAGTCTGAATGGCACCAGCACTTGCCTTTTTCCTCGGTTTATATCAACTGTCATCTGTAAATCAAGCCCTGATTTTAAATTCTTTCCTATCCCTATTTCTCAACCTTTCAATAGCTCTCATGTTGTATTACTATTTTTGGGCAACTCCTTAACCTGAGCTTGTTAAAAGATTCCATCCAGTTTGACATGACATTGTACACAAGCAGTTAAAAAGAAAACATCAGGCAATAAAGCAACATTTCTAGATGTTTCAGTTTGTAGACTTGGTACTGCCAGGCAACCACTGTGTTACAGATTTGTTTACATGATCTGCTCACTTGTTATGTTGGCCAGTGATTGTGCTGAATTAAACAAAAAACATAATGTTTATCTGATCATTTAGTTTATGGAAAGAAAATTGACTGAAGCTTTAACTTGTCCAGAATCACTAACTATGGTTCTGTTTTCAGATACTGTCTGTACACTAAATAAACATATACATTCTACCTTTATTAATAGGAACAAGTCATTTCTTGAGCTTGATTGCCAATGAATTAATTCATGGTTGGTCCACAGGACCCTTCTTTGGTGCATCTCTCATGGTGCTGTTGCAGAACAAAAATCAATGTGGTTTTCAACTCACTCCAAAAGGATGAATTATTGTTCGAGTATTAATTGGCCAAAGGTGAATACTTTTTGCCTTAAAATTCATCCTTGGGTTAGTCATGTTGAAACATCATTTGATAGTGTAGAGTGTTAGCGTGTTAGATCTTTGCTCTGAATTTCAAAGGCAGAAGACAAAGTCAGCCACAGAAACATCAGGAATAGGAATAGGCATTTGGCCTTTCAAGCCCACTCCACCATTCATTACAATAATGGCTGGTATTCTAGCTCAATGCCACTTCCCTGAGAGTCCTTGATTCCCTAATGTTGGAAACCTACCCTTTGCTGTTTTGAATAAATCTCTGTGGTCCTCCTGGGTAGAAAATTTCAAAGGTTCACCACCCTCTGAGTGAAAACGTTTCTCTTCCTCTTAGAAGTGAATGGTCTACCCTCTTATTTTGAAACCGTGTCCCCCTGAACTGCTCAGCCAGAGGAAATAACTTCCCTGCAAATACCCTGACATTGGTTTATTAATGTTATGTGTACCAAGATACCAAGATGTTTTGTGTGCTACCCAGGCAGATCATACCATGCACGAGAACAGTGGATAGTGTAGAGGACAGAATGTAGTGTTATGGCTACAGAGGAAGTGCAGATTTAAAAAAAGTGCAACACCTGCAACGAGGTAGATTAGAAAACTGGGAATACATCCTTAAAATCAGTAAAACATCTTGACAAGCCCAAGTGTCTATACAATTTCCTAAATTCTCGACAAACAGTTCTGATCTACTCAATCTCTCCTCATAGGCAAACCTCTCATCCCTGGAACCAGTTTCTGAATCTTTGTTGCATTCCCCATTTGGCTAATAAAGGCAACACCTGCATTACAGTGGGGTTGTGTTTATGGAAAACCATACACATTTTACATACAGCTAAACCCTATTTCACATTGTTATAGGTGGAAATGCATTTCTGCAGGGATGTTCCTGCAGGACTGTTGCCAAATATCTTATTTTGTCATGCATTTTATTTTCATCAAATAATGTAAAGTTTTTACTAAGATAAGTGATATTATAAATGTGTTTTTATAAATGGAGCACCTCCTGGAAGAACAATTGGTCATATTTTCTAATTATTAAGCAATTAATGCATATCTACCATTTAATTAATATATCCATTTTTCTGCGATCACAGCACAAATTGCAAGAGTGTCAACCTTCAGATACTGAAATCATGCAGTGGATGGATCAATACCAGTGCAGTCCAGTATCAAAGTCCTCTTGGACCAAACTAATTTTTTGAAGGTAGACTGTCCATTCCATAGTGGTTTGGTTTTCCTAATAATCCAAAATTATTGTAGAATTTTCACAATATCCTTGGGAGCGTTGCTCTAATCCAGTAATAGATAGATAATCTTACTTTTCAATTTGGGGATTTTTGATGGATCAGTGTTGGAAGTTATTGGAGATGAATATCATCTACCAGAAGGTTCTGCACATTCAGAGATAGAAAGACAAGGACGAGAAGCTTACAACTGAGTTTTGCCAGTTTCCTGTTTGAATTTCCATGTGTAAAATGAACAACTGTTTAATGGGTTTCATTACAGCTGATTTCCTCAGGAATCTTGATGAATTTTACCATGAACTACTATTGACAACAGGCAATACATAGGTAGAAGTGGTTGGCAAATCATCTTCTTAAGTGGTTCCTCAGGATCAAGGGTGATTTGCTTCCACTCTAGTTCTGTAGGTTCAGAGATGTGATGAGCCCAATGTGGGAACCACAGAAGATGCAAGAGGTACCTGATCAGGCCAGTGTGTGGCTGCCTATGAAGTGGTCGGCACCTTCAGCCATTAATGCAGAGCTTCATTATGCTCTGGTTGAACCATTGAACCTTGAGGTATAGTAACGATCCCTGGCTAAGAAAGCCTAAATGTTGTTCCCTGAAGTGTGGCTAATTTTAAGTAGTACCTTAAGATGCAACTCGAAAGTCAAGTAATTCACAGAAATTCCATGAGTGTTGACAAGTTTGGAGATGTGGAAAAAAAATGATTGGGCAATTCACAACATTTCGAAAGAGGATTATTTCAATGCTCATTATGCAACAATCATTGTGCCTTTATAAATACTTTTTATATTACCATTTTTCTCCCTGAATGCAGGTTACATTGCATTTAAAACCATGAGTTGGTGCTCAGAGTATCATCAGATGTATAATTTGAAGGTGCTAACCATTGACTCTAGGGCGTCCAGTTGTCTTCAGTAGATTTATTGAGGCTCTTCCAACCTGTAAAAAATCTACTTCTACAAAAGCCATGGTTATATTAGTATGCTTTTATTGAAATCATAAAATGTTTATTGCTGTTGTCAAGCATATGAATTGTCAAGCGTAATGGTAAATTGTACATTTGGGTTGTAAATTCCTAATGCAGGCCTTCATTGCCAAGAGCATTTTTAGAAACCCATGTGGGCATTGTGAGAGATCAACACCATAACATTTCTGACAACTTGATAGAATTCTAGAGAGGGGAGAAAGAAATGTGGTCTTAAATATTTCATTCATTTTTTGTTGAATAAGTCATAAAGCTATCCTCTATGACACATGTAAATTTCATAAATTTCCTCAAATATTTTGTACCACATTTTCCCAAAGGATATTTAAATCTACCATCTGATTTTAGCAACCTTGTCACGCATCATTGAAGCCCTAAATTTAAAGCACTAGACAGATTTTAAATGCCCTCTAATCTCGTTTCTGCCACATACACTGGATTCTCATTGACCCTTGTGTTTCTTGAGATTTTTAGCAGAATGCTTATCTGAACGAAATACCAAATTGAATGACAAATTTTATCTGGAAATTTACTTTGCACGACTACGGCTTTCTCTTAAGTGTTCAACAAAAGATTATATCCAGCTAGGAGCATCTGTGCCCATATATTACGGTGTCCTTTGCTGTGACAACCAGGACATCAAAAAAGCTTGTGCCTTTAATTTTTCCCAGTGGCTTGTAAACTTTACTACATACTGGAGGAATGCCACATTCTAAAAGTCAAAAATAGAACACTGTGCAAAATGTCTTGCTGTACTGGATTTGCACCTCAAAGTTTAATGCTCAGCCAAATTTGTCTGATGACAGCAGCAAATGGTTGTAATCATTTCTGAAATTATTTGACCCCCTCGATCTTTTGTGGTTACTTTGACCAAAATGAATGCTTTAAATTATTAAAGACCAAAATACCAAAATAGCCTGAGTGATGTAATTCTGCAGTGTGGGAATCAAAAGCTTCACTGGTGTTTTGAAAACTATGTGACTTCTATCATGAAAAACTAACAATGTACAACTTAGAAATGCTCAATGCCACATATTTGTTTTTTGTTTTCTCAGGGGGTGTGGGTGTTCATAAGGTCATAAGTGATAGGAGTAAAATTAGGCCCATCAGGTCTACTCCACCATTCAATCATGGCTGATCTATCTCTCCCTCTTAACCCCAATTTCCTGCCTTATCCCCATAACCTTGGACACCATAACTTCTGCCATGTTAATGGCAATGCCAGAATGTATTTTTTCATTCTTAATTGCCCCTGAACCGAGGAAACAGTTAAAGGCTAGCACATGGGTGTAGAGTCGCATGTTGCTCAGACCGGGAAGTGGTAGCCAATTTACTTCCCTGTAGGACATTAGCAAGCCAGATGGGTTTTACAATAATCCAGTACTTTGATGGTGACTTTTACAAAGATTTTAAGAAACAAGATTTAATTAAGTATTTGAATTTGAAGTTCCCAGCTGTCACGATGCAATTCAAATGTATTTCTGGTCTTGAATACTGCTTGCTTGTCAGGTAACTTAACCACTGCATTAGCATACCCATTACTTCAAGTATGTTTGACAAGTAAAATTTTTATTATTTTATTATCTCCTGAAATAAAGACAACAGTAAAGTAAAATTGTGCTTCGGGTTTATTCTCCCTTTTTTCACTTTAGTTGCTTTCTCTGTGCACAGTTTCTCTGATTTGGTCAGAGCAATGTGTCTTATCAACGGCTGCAATAAATGGATCAGTGATTTAATTTACCAATACCTTGAGTTATAATTGTGTCATTTGTTTTTGATGTAATGTAATTCGTAATTTTTTTCCATGACTGAAACACAATAACTGGCTCATTTCCATCCCTTGGAAAATTACACCAGGCTTCTCCTGTTACGGGTCTCCCTTGCAACCATGTGAAGCATTGCAGGAGAACATGTTCCTGTTGTTCTGAGGGTGCCAGTCTTTCAGCGAGATTTACTGAATGAATAATCCATCTTGGTCTCGTCCAGTGGCCCCCACCATCACTGAAGCTAGTTTTCAGCCAGTTTGACCCGAACCAATGTAAATGACCGACTGAACAAACGGGATACAGCAAAGGGCCTCAACAATATCTCAGGTCTAATGTTAAAGCATGGGACTCCAGGGCAATCCATGGGTTAAGCCAAGCCATTCCAGTGCAGCTACAATACTGCATCTATCCAACAATGAACAAAGCTGCCAAGCTATATTTAGTCATACTACTACTTTTCTTTGTTTTATTTTGAGGGAACTTCCAACCCTTTGTATTTGCCATTTGTAACATAGCGCCTAAGCTACTTCCATATGTTAAATGATGCAGTTAATTGTTGGAAGCAATTATATTTTATGGTTATGTGAGAAAAATCAGAGGGAAATAGGAGCAGGGGTGAAAGATGGATTAGTGGAGAGAGGTTTGCGTATAGTGAGGAGATAGAGTCACAGAGACTGGTGGGAGATGGCCAAGGATGGGCAGTGGGAAGACAGGGAATATGAAAAGGTGAAGTCAAAAAATTGGATTAAGGAAAAAACAAATTAATCATACAAATTGAGTGACAGTATACTGGTTGTTTTTATTTCAGAATTTCTTAAATATCTCAGAGTTTTAATCTAAGAGTTTAATTGATACTGTTAGCTATTTCCTTTCAACGAGCCCTCCCTTGTTCAGCTAGCAATATGCAATTACAATACAGTACAATAAAAGTCAAGATTTGCAGTTATAAATTATCAAGTGCTTACCCATCAGCAAAATTAATTAAACTCAGAAATGGCATTTACCCAAGAGAATTAAACAAAGATCAGCCCTTCACCTGAGATAACTAATCAAGGATTTCCAAAGTCTGTTGGTGAAGACAGAAATATATTGAGGCAGTATTTCTTTCTGCACAGTACTGTGCATTGGACTGGTGATGGGGCAGAAGAATGGGCATAGCTGAGTACCAATATGTGGGTAATACAGGGCCACAATGGCCAGTCTAAGGAAGGTTAGAAATCAACCCACCAAAGTAATGTAAATTTTAAAGAAGGGTTTTGACCCAATACCTCACCAATTCCTTTTCTCTAAAGATGCTGCCTGACCTGTTGAGTTACTCCAGCATTTTATGTCTATCTTCAGTATAAACCAGCATCTGAAGAAAAGTGTTTAGAAACCAACCTTGCATGACCCAGTAATAACAGGATGGAGGGTAGATTTCTCAAGGCCTAGGCATGACAACTAATTGTTTGTTCTCCAGGCTGACTTTTCATCCTCAACAATACATCAGCTTGAACTCCTCTTAAGCCTTCTGGCTGCTTTCCAACTTAAATTAACCCTGTGCTGACAGACCTGTAATGAGTCTGAAGAAGGGTCTCATCCCGAAACGTCACCCATTCCTTCTCTCCGGAAATGCTGCATGTCCCGCTGAGTTACTGCAACATTTTGTGTCCATCCTCGGACCTGTAATGAAACTAGGTCAGACAGTATGATTATTTTTTAAATTGTCTTAATTAAAAAAAGGAGAGTGTTACAAAATGCTCGGCAAGTCAGGTCTCATCTGTGGGAAGAGAAACAGAGTCTATGATCCAAGTTGAAGACACTTTATCAGATAGGCAGTTGTTCAACCTGAAATGTTAATTCTCTTTCTCGTTCAATAGATGCTACATGAGCTGTTGAGTAAGAGCGGTATTTTAGATTACCACCATCTGCAGTTTTTGTTGATTTTCACTTAAAATTGCCTTCATTGTTTTCAATTCCTTTGTGGTCGTATCCATCCCTGTTTCTATAACCACTTTGAGCCAACAACAACCTGAGATTACTGTGCTGACCTCTGTCCTTGAATTGCCAAAATGCACACCATGGAATTCCCCCTAAAACTTGTTCTCTCCCTCTTCTTATTTCAGAGTGTATTTAAAACCCGGTTATTTTTCAGCAAATATTCTTATGTGTCTTTTGGCAACACGCTGACTTGAAGCACTCTATTAGGTTGTTTCGCAAAGCGATGGGAGACCCGGGTTTGATCCCGACTAGAGATGCAGTCTGTACAGAGTTTGTATGTTCTCCCCGTGACCTGTGTGGGCTTTCTCCGAGATCTTCGGTTTCCTCCCACACTCCAAAGTCGTACAGGTTTGTCAGTTAATTGGCTTGGTAAATGTAAAAATTGTCCCTATTGAGTATAGGATAGTGTTAATGTGCGGGGATCGCTGTTCGGCGTGGATCCGGTGGGCCGAAAGGGCCTGTTTCTGCGCTGTATAACTAAACTAAATCAAAAGCAGGAACTACCTTGTTACACTGCTACCTTGTGATCATAGGCAAGTACTGCATGTAGGGATCACATTGAAGGCTTGAATTTGGAAGATTGGTGGTGAAATATAATTGATGCCCAAAAATTGAATTTGTAATGCCAACTTGAGGTTCACTTTTTTTGATTTAGTAAAGCAATGTTAAACTAGGGACTGGGTAATTACAATTATCTAGAATTATTCATTTGTGGTTCCTGCATGTCTCTTTCACTGATTTCAGATCTTTGCCCTCCATTTCATCTCTACAGCCCAGTAGCTGGCAATACACATGGCAAATTTTTGTCTTATTCATATGATGTCTGAATTAATGTTAGAGTGTTGACGCACTTCAACACTTTGAAACATATAAGATTATTAAGGGATTGGACACGCTAGAGGCAATGTTCCTGATGTTGGGGGAACCCCGAACCAGGGGTCACAGTTTAAGAATAAGGGGTAGGCCATTTAGAACGGAGATGAGGAAAAACTTTTTCACTCAGAGAGTTGTGAAACTGTGGAACACTCTGCCTCAGAAGGCAGTGGAGGCCAATTCCCTGGATGCTTTCAAGAGAAAGTTTGATAGAGCTCTTAATAATAGCGAAGTCAAGGGATAAGGGGAGAAGGCAGGAACGGGGTACTGATTGTGGATGATCAGCCATGATTATGGTGAATGGCGGTGCTGGCTCGAAGGGCTGAATGGCCTACTCCTGCACCTATTGTCTATTGATCATCTTTCACAAATGTTTAAACATAGGATTCATTCATCCTGCCAGTGGATCTGGAGGATAGACATTGTTGGTAGAAAATCAAGGCTGTTGTAATAGGGGAATTACAGAATGCTGGATAATGAGATGATATTTGAAAACTGTTATTTAGGATTGAAAGCAGATGATCGAATTTGAAGGACTTTTTAATGAGAGTGAAACCGTGACAAAGTGATAGACACCATGTTTAATAAAAATGTCTGAGATTCATAAGTTATTAAAACCTCTATTACATGCCTTAAATTGTTTATAATAGCATAAACTGCAGAGTAAATTGAGTTTTATTGTGAATAATATATATATATATATATGGCAGGGGCTGCAAATTAAAACATGATGGTGCATCTATATTGAAAATAATGATTATCTAGGTTAATATTATTAAGCATTTTGTTTCTCAGAAAAATAAACTTTATATGTTATCAATTATTCTCTATTTGATTATATTGTGATTGTATTCAATATCACAGATTATACCACTATTTTTTATTCAAGGCACCTTTTCTCATTTTCTTCTTCAGATGCATAATAAGCCACCATTGCAGGTTTCAATGGTCTACCCCACCCAGTTGGACAAAGAACCCAGTCAAAAGGATGCACAGTTACAGATAAAGGAGAGTTTACTCAGGAAAAAGGACATCATTATTGAAAGGTAAAGAACAGGAAATTTCCTGTGGTTCTTTGTTTACTTGTTTTGTATTCAATGGGAAAATCGTTCATTTTGCTAACTTTTTCGCTAAAGGAAAGTCATGCTGACTGGAAAATGTTAATCTCCGATAATCTTGCTAGAGTATTGATATATTTAGGGGAAATGGTCCAAATTAATTATTTTTGTTATTACAGCTCTATATCCTAACAGCTAACTGTGATGAGTTGCAACAATGTATCCTGTTTTGTTAACTGCCATGAGTTGGCTTTACCATTACTGGACTAGACTGCAAATTGTCATAGAGTAACTACATTCTTGAACTTTGAAGTGATGCATCATTGAGTCCCACAAATAAAACAAGGCATAGATTTGGGATTTTTAAGATTCTGACAAGGCGGTGTGGGTGTAGAAAAGGGAAGTGGTGATGGTGGGAGGAATTCAACTAACATCATCATAAACATGAATAAAGGTAGAAGCATGATTAGTAAACTGAAAAAAAATGTTATGCATTGGTATGATGGGAGAAGGGATATTATAATTCATAGAAAAATATGTTCAGAACCAAGTAAAAGCTGCATTGTTCAGAAACAAAATGTGTTTGCTATTCTTCCCCAGTTCAATTTCTCACCCAATTTCTACCATGATAATCCGTCTGGCAGTGAAATTCATAGTTTCACCTTTCTCTGTTTGAAATGATTGTAACTAATATTTTGCCTTCCCCTTCAAAGCTTCATCCCATGCCTCATGTCATTCACAATAAATTATTTCTTATGGTTTGGAAATATCATATTAAAGCGAGTGCTTTTTTTTCGAAGAACTAATGATGAAAGTGAATTATAATTTTAAAGCTAGATGACATGCTGGAAATCTATTCCAATGCATTTCCAATTTAGTTAAATATTGCAAATATTGACAAATTGAATTAAAAATACTCACATAAGAAGCAAGCGTATTGTAAAAGTCTATTTATTCTGGCCTCTGGGGCAGGGGTACAATTTATGGAGATTGCTTATTATTTAGTGTTTAATTTACTCTATCATCTATTTGTTCCCAACCAATTTGATGATGTTTGAGTGATCATCTGTATCTATCCGCTTCCCTGATGCACACATGCATCACTTAGATCTGTTACGACTGAATTTAATCAGAACATATCAGCTTCATCGTGCAATAATGAAGCATCATGCAATCATTCATATCAAGGATAGCACAATGGGAACAAAATATTATGTTTATTTGTGAGAAATATCCTGCACTAATGAGGTCGCAAAAATAGAGGAGACAGAAAATTGCTTCAATTATTGTAATCTCCTTGGTGCCTCAATCATCCTGTTCTCCTTTGGTACAAACATTACAAGCACCAAGAAATGCAACAGTGAGAGTGCATCAATGTCCTGATATGTACAGCAATTTTGTCTCTCAATTAGTTTATTTTTTTTGTGCATCATTAATTATCTTGAAGTGCAGTGACTTCCACTATTATGACAAATGGTGCAGTATAATAGCTATCACCCTAAATATATGAGCCTACACGATAATGGGATGTAAACTGATCTAAATAGTGCTAGAGGATGGGAACACTGTAGGCTGGGAGTTGGAATTTTGTTGTAATGGGAGGGGGATGTTTTTGTAGTTTGTGTGGAATAAAATTCCCAGTAAGAAGATGTTTGTTGGATGCCTGGATGATGATGAAGTGTTAAATAAGGGTGGCTCAAAACAAGGAAGATGGATACAAAAATGCAAAGGTTTAAATCTTGGAATTGGATCTCTTCTACAGTGGCCATTGCAAATCAGGATGCCGATTGGAATTTCTTGAATGTAAATCAAACCCCAGTGCATTTCACAGACAGGCTTTTACATTGGTCAGGTTGTAGTCTTAAAATATTTGACACCCAATCATAGAATCGATGTTGCCATTAGGATCTGATTTTCACCTTCACAATCCCTCTACCACCATTGTCTTAAATATCAACTGTTTACAGATGCCATTATGATCTAAATAACACAGTCACCTCACAGGAAGACATATGTAGC
>NW_027603547.1:0-13000 GCF_053455715.1 Rhinoraja longicauda
TCTCTCTCTCCTCTTCTCTCTCTCTCTCTCTCTCTCTCTCTCTCTCTCTCTCTCTCTCTCTCTCTCTCTCTCTCTCTCTCTCTCTCTCTCTCTCTCTCTCTCTCTCTCTCTCTCTCTCTCTCTCTCTCTTCTCTCTCCTCTCTCCTCTCCTCTCCTCTCCTCTCCTCTCCTCTCCTCTCTCTCTCTCTCTCTCTCTCTCTCTCTCCATTTCTGTTGGACTCTGGAAGTGATTCTCTTTCTCCAAACACACACGATCCATGCTACGGGCTGTCTTAAATATTTCCCAGTTCATGAAGTTCTTTTGCCTCGCCCTATGGCTCCTTGAGTGTGAATGAGCTCCAGCAACCAAAATAATTATTGCCTGTCTTGACAGTGTGGACCGTTGGAAATGGAATAGAAATGTTTGTCGCCAGGCTCTGATTTACGCAAGGGAAATCAAATCTTTTATTGTGTGTTTCTGAATTCCCAATGTAATAGCGGTTTCTATACCTTCTCAAAGTCCAACTTCGATAGCCATTACTGTTCGGGGATGGAATGGAGGTATAGCTTATGCACACACCGCACTCTGAGATAACAAAAACGAATCTTCCAAACGCTGTTTCTTGATTAATTGGTCTTTATTAAAGTAGCACAAATCAAAGAGTAGTTCATAACTTTTCGTTCTTATCAACTGTTTCTTCTTCAAACAATACAGTAAAATTGTGTAGTCGTCACCGTGTGGTTCATTGTGAGTGTAGCTGGCGCGAGTGTGGCAGTCGTGAGTGTGGCAGTCGTGAGTGTGGCAGACGTGAGTGTGGCAGACGTGAGTGTGGTAAAAAACTGTATTCTCTCCATCCTCCGAGACTAAACTGACCCACAATCTCTGTGGCTACGCTAGCCTCCCCAGATGTAGACACTCCCTATTACGTATCAAATCACACCCACAAGCATGCAAAAAAGACAGAAACTAGAAATATTAAACATAGCCATAATACAATGACAGTAACTAAATTAAGCATAAATGGCTCCTGCACCCAATGTATCTCTTTATCTTTCACCAGAAATGTTGCTTGCTAAATTCTATTTTACTCTTTATGACAATTTTTTGCTGCATTGTTTTTTCTATGGAAAATAAATCCTGATACGATTTGGGAGGAATATGTCTGGGAAAACGGAACGTGACGTAGGTGACGTTACGGTTCCGGACCCGAAATGTCACCGATCCATTTTCTTCAGAGAGGCTGCCTGACCCGCTGAGTTATTCCAGCACTTTGTGCCTGTCTAACTTGTCTGCTTTCCAGAGCAGTTATTAATTAGATTCCAGACACAGTTCTGTGGCTTAATGATGAGCTCATGTTTTCAAACCAAGAACTCTCTGGGATCATTACTTACAACATAGTGTAGAAGTGAGTGAAGCTGCACTTATATGCAACATGGTTCACTCACACCTAACAAGTAGTTCCTTTCTTAACTTAGTCGTGTCATTCTCTGCATGATTTTTCTTCTTGGGTGGTTACTTGTAGTCAACCATGATGTCCTCGATCCCAATGGCGGCACGGTGGTGCAGCGGTAGAGTTGCTGCCTTACAGCGAATGCAGCACTGGAGACTCAGGTTCGATCCTGACTACAGGCGCCGTCCGTCCGGAGTTTGTACGTTCTCCCCGTGACCTGCGTGGGTTTTCTCCGAGATCTTCGGTTTCCTCCCACACTCCAAAGACGTACAGGTATGTAGGTTAATTGGCTGGGCAAATGTAAAAATTGTCCCTAGTGGGTGTAGGATAGTGTTAGTGTGTGGGGGAAAAAAATCAATGTGGGATCTACAGAATCTGCCATAGTGTGGGGAAAATGGAAGGTTGGGTTGCTTGGAATGAGGTGGTTGGGTTGCTTGGAATGAGGTGTGTTCCTTCTGTTATTTTTGCTGGACTTCCCTGTTCTCCCGATGGAAGGATTTGAGATTCTCAGTGCCACCCCGATCACCCCATCTCCACTTTGAGAAGTCATGAGCCCGGATTTTCATCGTCAATGAAAGGGACGTTTTCAAATTTTCATGGAGACTGAGAGAACATCCTTGAATCATTTTCTCCATTCTCCTTGTAATCCCTTGTCATGTCAGAGCTGAATCTGTTCTGGTGATGGGCAGAAAAATAATGTATCTTACCACATGGAGGACTAGGCGAGGATGTTAATCACCTATCCTGACAATGGATTTGGAGGTTTTTAGCTGTGATTTGAGATGCACCTCCCAGCAACCTACAGGAGAGTGGAGATCCAGACAACTTGACCATGAGTTGGGTTTTAGGTCTTCATTATCAAACACTCTAAATTAACTGCACACTTCCAATGGCACAGGTTCGATCCTGACCTTGAGTGTTGTCTTCGTGGAGAGTGTACATTCTCCATGTGATGATATGAATTTCCCCCATGTTCTCTGGAAACACAGGCAGGCTACTTGGCTGATGTAAGCTACCCCTAGTCATAGAAGCACAGTCATACAGTATAGAAAAAGGCCCTTCAGCCCAACTTCCCCACAGCCACTAACATGTCCCATCTCCGCTTGCCTTGACCCATATCCCTCTAAACCTGTCCTATCCATGTACCTGTCTAATTGCTCCTTAAACATTGTGATAGTCCCTGCCTCAAGTACCTCCTCAAGCAGTTTGTTCCATACACCCACCAACCTTTGTGTGAAAAAAGTTACCCCCCAGATTCCTATGCAATCTTTCTCCCTTCACCTTAAACCTATGCCCTCTGGTTCTCGATTCCCTTACTCTGGGCAAGAGATACTGTGTGTACACCCGATCTATTCTTCTCATGATTTTATACACCTCTCTAGGATCACCCCTCATCCTCTTGTGCTCCTAGGAATAGAGTCCCAGCTTACTCAACTCAATCTCTCCCTTTAGTTCAGATCCTCGAGTCCTGGCACCATTCTTGTAAATCTTCTCGGCACCCTTTCCAACTTCATAACATCTTTCCTATAATACGGTGCCCAGAACTGAACATAATACTCTAATGTCACCAATGCCTTATATAACTGCAACATGACCTCCCAACTTCTATATTCCTCGTTAGGTGAACGGCAGAAAAATCAGGTGGGAGTTGAAAGGTTACAGGGAAATTGGAGAGGCAGTGGGACTGATGGAAATGCTCTGAGAATAGTAGACGATTAGTGGGCTGTGTGGCCTCCTACAACAGAAGTATGAAGCCAATGTTAAAAGTGTGGAACAATTTCCAGAAAATATTGCCTCAGATTGTTTGGAGCATCACAGATTGTACATATCATATCATATCATATATATACAGCCGGAAACAGGCCTTTTCGGCCCTCCAAGTCCGTGCCGCCCAGTGATCCCCGTACATTAACACTATCCTACACCCACTAGGGACAATTTTTACATTTTACCCTGCCAATTAACCTACATACCTGTACGTCTTTGGAGTGTGGGAGGAAACCGAAGATCTCGGAGAAAACCCACGCAGGTCACGGGGAGAACGTACAATCTCCTTACAGTGCAGCACCCGTAGTCAGGATCGAACCTGAGTCTCCGGCGCTGCATTCGCTGTAAAGCAGCAACTCTACCGCTGCGCTACCGTGCCACATCACACGTCCTTTTCTCCAGCGATGCTGCGTGACCCACTGTTACATCAGCATTTTTAGTCTATTGTTTGTATCTGCCTGCATTCTGCTGTACTCCACAATCCTAACCTCTGTCATTTTGTAGATCTCTACAGTTCTGCTGGATGTCAGGAAATGAGAAGAAGGAATGTTTGCTCTTTTCAGTCGACGATCTTTCGCGCATGTAATTCGGCAATCCTTTGTGTACTTTGTGTACTTTGGCAGCAATATTAATTTTGTCTCTCTCAAACTGTTGCCCAATTTGCAGAGGGCATCAGAACTAATTGTTGCCTTCATTTTTGGAGGAGGGAACATGTGATTGCAATATAATTATTTCAAAATTAGCAGGCACAGATATACATCAGAATCTGTGCTCCTGCCTGATCCTTGAATTCTTGGCTGACTGTTCTGTTCTGATAAACTAATACAAGAACTCGTTATTCATTGCTGAGATTAAATTGTAAATCTCACAGCTAAAATGTTTCACCATATCAAGTAGAATTCTCAAATTAGAACATTTAATTTCTTTAGTTCCTGGAATCGTTGTATATTTTCCTTATCTTATATTGTGGACAGCAGTTTAGTCCTTAAAGGTGTGAAATTAGTTGGTTGAACAACAAATGCTGCAAATGTATTGGGTTTTTTAAAAATGACAATTTATTTCATTTACTCTCTCAATTTCACGGTTCTCCTTATCATGTTTTCAGTTTGCTGTCACTGAATCACAAGTAGGTTTGAGTGCTCAGTGGGAGCATGAACCCTTGGAAGAACAGCTGGATGAGTCATGAACAAAGCCCAGACAGTGCGGATGCTGGAAATAAAAGAAATAACACCAAACAGTGCTGGTCCTTACTCAGCAGGTCATGAAATACCTGTGGTGCAGAGTTCACATTTCACAGAACCTTTCTCGGCGAACCAAACAAGTCAGAAATGCAGCCATAACTTTAAAGCAAATGCAGAGATGGGGAAGAATAAAAGGTGGAATGTGAGGGAGAAATAAATCCAAAGTGAACATAGTATGGTAGATAAGTATGAAGTATGAGATACTCATACTTCATACTTATCCAGTAGGGGCTAGTGGAATTAAGAGATTATGGGGAGAAGGCAGGCACGGGTTATTGATTGTGGACGATCAGCCATGTTCGCAATGAATGGCGGTGCTGGCTCGAAGGGGCGAATGGCCTCCTCCTGCACCTATTTTCTATGTTTCTAAGACCGATTAAGTGAGACCAGGAGAGAAGGTGCATGCTGAAATGAAAATCCTAAACATATAAAAATGCTATTGTGCTTATCTTGAAGTAATGTGTTAATTTTTAACATTGATTTTATTTATGTTACTAATGACTCAAGATTTTTAAGACAATCTATTACCATAATAATTTGCCTGTTAATTTGTCCATCTCAAGCAAACACACAATTATTAATAAACAGTACGGTCCTTAAACATGGTTTCCTATATTTACGCCTCAATTTTGGCTGGACCATTCTCCACCTATATCTTCACCTGGATTTTAAGGTGTGACACCTTGGCACAAACTCTTCTACCATGTTGCAATTCTCGCCATCTTCAAAAATCTCCCTTGTACCAAATGTCTATTTTATCGAGTCTTGTTTCTTACCTGCAGCTGTATTATCTTACCCTCTCTTCCCTTGTATTGCTTTGTCAACTTGCCCCTTATTTGATTGAGCTAATCTCTGTAAAGGAATGGACACTTTATTTGTGGACTAGCATTCTTCCAGTTTGCATTATAGCTTTCATCATGGAACCTGCAAACATGTCTTTGTTCTGGCCAAAGGTTGGCCAAACATGCCTTTGTTCTGGCCATTGTTATGCCTAAGTATTTCTTCCTCAAAGGATGGATGGCTGTGGGGAGGAAAGTTAGTCCACCTTCTCTTTCAAGTTAAGAGAATGATTAGTAATGTTAAATCAATTTGTATCAATTTGTAGTCTCTAAAGCTTTCAATGAATCTTTATACTAACTGAGTCAAACATTGAAAGTCATTTGGTTTCACTCTTGAAAAGATCCGTTCCAAAATGGTTTTCTTTCCAAAGGTCAATTTACTTTTGTTTGTTTAGAATAGAGAATAATAATAAATTTATGTTGCTATAATTGAAGATGACCATAAATATTAAAAGCAGTATTATCTTTCAACATCAATCATTTGAAGATTTGAAACAGCACCTTTTGAATTGCATTGATGAAAGTTTAAGCACATTCATTACAGAGTGTATATTGACAATGCACAATTGGTGTTCACATTACAGCTGTGCCCACAGCATCTGAGGACCTGACAATCTCTTACAACCCATGTTCTATTTCTGGCACTAATCCAGTTTGTCGAACAATATATAGAATTTCTATAACCATAAAAAATGAACACACAGATCCCATGAACATCCTCTGTCAAACCAGTGTATAATTTGGAAAGCCGCTCTCACCTTTTGAGGACATCAATTCTAAACAAATATCATGCCTTAATGCAAAATTGTGTGGAACAAGCTGCTGGAGGAGGTAGTTGAGGCAGGGACTATCACAATGCTTAAGAAGCAATTAGACTGGTACATGGATAGGACATGTTTAGAGGGATATGGGCAATCATGTGCAAGTGGCCACGTGTTTCCTTGGCACTTTCCTGTACCTCCATCTTCTGCCTCGGGGATTCCAACTCTGGTTCCAGACCTCACTGTTCGGTTGCAACCCGGATTACAGGTACCGACAGTTGATCCACCGCTTCTCACAACAGTTGACCTTCCGTGCCCTGCGCTCTACGCTGGTTACCGTGCGCTGGCACCAGTAGGCCCTCGCTCTGACTCTCCCGCTGCTCCGGGCCTCACTCACACACACCTGCAAAGGAGCGCAACTTTACTTCTTGCCACACAGTTCCACACTTTCAACAAATGGTTCCACGCCTACCTGGACTCTACTGAGGATCGCAAGCTTGCCCGCCTCCAGACCGGTCCCTCTACGACTCGACCGCCCACAGGCCTGGGACTCCATCGCTGGACCACATCGCCTGCCCGATCATCGCGAGGCCCAGACGCGGAACCAATGCCGCCACGAGGAGCAGCACTAATGTCCACTGCCTCTCTCAACCCTCACTGCTTTCCCAAAACATCACCTATTCCTTTTTTCTAAAGATGCTGCCAGACGCACTGAGTTACACCTGCATTTTGTATCTATCTTTGGTATAAACCAGCACCTGCAGTTCCTTCCTACACATTTTGCCTATTGCTTTTGTGCCTTGTGTCTAAAAGGCCTCTTTCTCGTGGATACTCCTTTCCACCTCATTCCTGTGCAATATCTGAAAACTGAGGTGCTCAATCTCTCCTGTGGTCAGCCATTCCCAGGTTAAGTTCAGTGTAGAATGACTCCTAGATTAGTTAGCTAGTTTAGTTTATTGCCACGTGTACCGAGGTACAGTGAAAAGCTTTTGCTGCGTGCTATCCAGTCAGCGGAAAGACAATGCATGATTACAATCGAGGCATTTACAGTGTGTAGATACACGATAAGCTCCTGTTCTACCCACGACGTACCTTTAAGAAATGGAGGCTATATCTAAGTGGTGCTTGTGTAATACTGAACAAGTGTTAGACAATCATGCATCATAATCCCAGTGTCTGCCTTTTTTTGGACTCTCTGATTGAAACCACTTTGGTCAAAGATAGACATTGGAGGTCAGAAATTATTCTTGGTAGTTTCCTGTAAACATGTAGTGTTGTGGGAGCTGCACTTTTGAAATTCCACTACAGCCCGTGGAATTGACTTTCAGAAGCTGAATACAATTCATAACTACTGCTGCATCAAAGGTTTAGTACAGGTGCCTGAGGGTGAGTTTCTACTTCTGGTTCTTTACCATTTTCCAGTTCCTCACTGTAAGTGAGATTTGCCATGCAATTAGGCTGCCTGCATGCAATGTCTCCAAACAGCCATCAATAACATAACATTGCCCAGTATATTGTATCACTGCTTTTGTGAGGTTGTACATCCAGTAGAATAACTGGTCTGCAAGATGGAAATGCAGGGTGACAGGTTGCTGCCAATACCATTCTACCAATACAAATAAACAATAAATCAGCCCATGTCATCTTGTAATTTTAATTATAAAATGGATTCACTCTGATTAATTAACCTCCGCAGCTAGCAATTCTAATCAGCCCAATGAAGGGAACCAATTAATATAAGTCTTACAGTAAAAGTCCTAATATTATAATTATAAATGGAAATTTCAACATTTGAGTGAATGTTAATTCAGCTCTTATGAATGCACTTTAGCAACCTTAGCAAAAACACGCAGAAAGTGAAAACATCGGCTTTCCTCAATAGATGTAGTGCACAAATTTGCATTTTGGAGGTTAACTGCATTCTAACAGCCATAAAGAAGAAGTTATTATGTGAAGCTCAGATACTTCCGTCTAATTGGGTTTCTCGGCTGCACACTCAAGTTTGATTTAAGTAATGAAGGGGAAAATATGAAGATGTCTTTTTAAGTACTGAGAAGCTGCAGTTCATGCAAAGCAACAGGAATGTTGGCATCGAGCAGACTCTCTCTCAATCCTTGACTTCCTATGACAAAGATGTTCAAAATTTGACGTCTAACTCCGTACCATTGTTGACCCATTCCTACTCTCCAGAGATGCTGCCTGTCCCGCAGTTACTCCATCACTTTATAAAAGTCTTTGGTGTAAATCAGCACCTGCAGTTCCTTCCTACACCATTCTCAACATTGTCTAGTAGGGGAGAGCATGAAATCAAAACATCACCAAGATTATCATTGTGTCGTTTATTTACCTCATCTTGGAAAAAGAGTAACATAGACCAGAATTACTTCTGTTTTGATGCAATGCATTAATCACATGTGCTATTATAAATCATTCTACATTCCTGACCATTAAGACCTACACCTCCATCAACCAAATTGATTTAATTATGCAACAAACACTGCTGACAATAGAGGACAGTTCCTCTCCTCATCACATAACATCCGGAATGGGAAGTCACCAATCATTCAATTTGACTGGATTAAAATTCATTCGAATTAATTATTTGATTAAATAATTGGTAGTCCCTGACCTCGGGTGCTGTCTGTGAGGAGTTTGCAAGTTTTCCCTGTGAACACGTGTAGGTTAATTGGCATCAGTAAAAATTGCCCCGATTGTGTAGGGAGTGGCTGAGACAGTGGGATAAGAGATAGTGTGAACGGATGATTAATGGTTGGCATGGACTTGGTGGGTTGAAGGGCCTATTTCCATGTTGTATCTCTAAGCTAAACTAAACCAAACTAAACAGAATGTTGGGAGTATTGTCAAGTGGAAAAGAAGCAATTCTTCAGCCAATTTAATTGTTCATGCATGGTATAAGGAAACTGATAGAGCCTTTGGCAAAGGGTGCAGAGAAGATTTACGAGGATGTTGCCAGGACTCAAGGGCCTGAGGTTTCGGGAGAGGTTGAGCAGGCTAGAACTCTTTTCCTTGGAGCGCAGGAGGATGAGGGGTGATCTTGTAGAGGTGTACAAAATCATGAGTGGTAGAGTAGACCTGTGTTCGAGATACAACTGTGTCAGTGGACATTCTTTCTCTTTATGCCCACTGATTTCAGGTTTACCAAACTCTTAATCGCCACATTTGACCAAATGCTGTCTTGATATCAAAAGCAGCCAGTCTCACATCATATTCAGAGTTTAGCTTTTGAATTTAGGGTACATTGAAATCTAAAGCCAATTGTTGTTCGAGATTACCACTTTCCATCAATTTGCTGATGGCTGAGTTTACTTTGCTTGCTAATCAATTGGATTAGATTTCTCCTGCCTTTTGTCACAACGTCAGAAAAATGCCAGCACTGTAAATGCACTGGATCAGCTTGGAGTCTTAGAGTCAAAGCATGGAAATAGGCCGTTCGGCTCAATTACACTAGTCCCACCTGCCTGCATTTGGCCCATATCCCGCTAAACCTGTCCTATCAAAATACCTGTCTAAGGTATCACAAAATGCTGGAGTGACTCAGCAGGTCAGGCAGCATCTCTGGAGAGAAGGCTGAAGAAGGGTCTCGACCCGAAACGTCACCCATTCCTTCTCTCCAGAGATGCTGCCTGACCTGCTGAGTTACTCCAGCATTTTGTGATACCTTCGATTTGTACCAGCATCTGCAGTTATTTTCCTACACAAAATACCTGTCTAAATGTTTCTTGAATGTTGCGATAGTACTTGTCTCAACTACGTCCTCGGGCAACTCGTTCCATACACCCACCACCATTTGTGTGAAAAGGTTACCCCTCAGGATCCTATTAAAGCTTTCCCCCCTCACCTTAAATCTATATCCTCTGGTTCGCGATTCCACTATTCTGGGACAGAAACCCAGACAGTCTACCCAATCTATTCCTCTCATGATTTTGTACATCTCTATAAGATCACTCCTCATCCTTCTGCACTCCAAGGAATAGAGTCCTAGCCTGCTCAACCTCTCCCTATAGCACAGGCGCTCAATTCCTAGCAACATCCTCGTAGATTTTCTCTGCACCCTTTTCAGCTTGACAGAGGTAAAGGCTGGGAAACCTGCAATGAGTGGTTTACATCATTCCTTCCCACCATCTAGAACATCAGAAGTGAGATGAATATCTCTGCAATGGCACCTCCAACAACACTGGAGCAACTCAATGTCATCCAGGATGAAGCAGACCACGTCTTTGATATCCCACCCACCACTGTAAGCATATTGTGGCTACATTATGTATCTTTTACATTCCAGTATTAACAAAACTACAAGCTCCACCACCAAAGGCAGCAGGTATGTGGAAACCCAGCCACAGAATATGGAACAGTAACAGTACAGAAATGGGTCCTTTGAATGGGCCCGCAATGTCTGTGCTAAACCAAAACCAACTCATATCTGCCTGCACATAATCCATAAGCCTCCATTCCCTGCATATCCATGATCCTATCCAAAAGTCTCTTAAAAATGCCACTTTAGTATCTGCCTCCAGCAGCACCCCTGGCAGCACATTGCAAGCACTCACCATCATCTGTTATATAAATTTGCTTCGCACATCTCCTTTAAACTTTGCCCTCTCACCTTACAGCTATTGCCTCTATGCATTTGATATTTCCATCCTGGGATAAAGGTTCTGACTGTCTACCCTGTCTATGCCTCTCATAATTTTGATATACTTCTGTCAGGTCACCCCATAATCTCCTCCCCCTCCTTTCAAGGTTCTCCTGTAAATTGCATTTTATCTTGGGATGGAAATATATTGCTGTTCCTTCATCAATACTGGCTCTAAATCTTGGACGAACTGACATAACAGCACTGTTGGAGCATCTTCACCAGGGCTGCATCTGTTCAAGTCGGCATCTCATCACCAGCTTCTAAAGGCCAACTAGTGAAGTTAATAAATGCCGACCGTGCAATTTTTAATTTTTTTTGTTGTAAGATTGCAGTGGTTCACCTTTCTCAAAGGCAATAACGATGGACAATTTGCTGATTGTGCCCACATCCCACAAAAAAAAAGAAAAAAATATATCTTATACCCTTAAGTTGAAAATAAATGGTGGTAAAATCTTTAAGTTTTGGTGTTAGAGAAACAGCGCGGAAACAAGCCCTTTGGCCCATTCATCCGCGCCGACCAGCGATCCTTGTGCACTAACACTATCCTACACAGACTAGGGACAATTTACAATTATACCAAGTCAATTGATCTACAAACCTGTATGTCTTTGGAGTGTTGGAGGAAACTGGATCACCCGGAGAAAATCCACACAATTCACAGAGAGAATTCTGTACAGAAAAGCACCCGTAGTCAGGATCAAACCCGGGTCTCTGGCACTGTAAGGACACTACTGCTGCCTCACCATACCGCCCTGTTTAAGTTTATAAAAATCACACCTTAAGGGTAATATACTTGAAATAATTTTACAAAGTAAGCACTGCGATGACTAGAGGCTCAGGAATGTCCAAATATATAAGACGATTTAGTAGGATTTTCAATCTCTTGCCAATCAGAGCAGTTAGTACAATTTGCACACTGGAGGTGCAAGATTGCTAAATGAGCTGTTGACTATCAAGGTAGGAAATCATTACTTAAATCAACATGATGGATGCCATGGTTTCAGACAGGTTATTAGGATTTGTTGGACATGTGTAGGCTTTGCAAACTAAGACTGCCCACGGTTAATGGAACCAACAGGAGATAATGAGCTCCGTGTTGCAGAGCAATGCGTGCAGCCTGTCTCCACATCAAGAAAAGATGTGGGGGTGGACAAGTTGACAAAAACCTTGTGACTTTCCAATTTGCCTTCAAAGTGACAAGTCTTATTGCATGAAGTGAAGGTCGAGGATAGAAGGAGTCAACAGACTAATGACTGGATGCTTGTAAGACGTGGAAAATTACAATGAATGTTGTTAAGACTGAAGAAACTTTACTTTTTTTGCCATGAGAAGTGCGTGTTCATAATGCCGTTCACTTGTTCAATAAATATTTGACCAAACAATATAGGGTCTCCTTTCCTACAAATATGAAATTGGGACTGGATAATTAGAGCCAAACAAATTCATGAAGCAGATTGAAATGAAATGCCACTACACTTTTACAAATGTGTTGACTTGTTTTTACCTCAACGATTAATGAACTGAAAATGCCGAACATTCAAATATTTAAAATTAAATCATTAGTTTGTACTTACGTAGGGCATTCAGGTCAAATAATTGTCGGAATAGAATAATGTTGCATACACATGTGCCAGTAATCAAGTGAACTGATAAATTGGTACCCTGCAAAGAACTTGTTAAAGGTGGTACAAAAGGCTGCTGGGTTTGGCTCATTCGGGCTTATTTTTCAAGAACACACCATTTCAGTACACTTCACATAACCCTGGAAGGCAACCAAAGGCAGGAAGCAAACAACGTGATAATTGGCACAGAGCGAGGAGAGAAGGAACACTGTTATTGTGACCAGCTAACCTATTTACTGGTGTTCAGTACAGCACTGGAATTTCAACCAATTTTTTGTTGTTGTATTGAGACAAGAATAGGGTTGAAACCAATTACTTCTGATTCAGTTGTGAGAACACGGCCATTCGGGAAATCCTGGGCTATCCTGAAACTATTTGGCAACTTATCTCAGACACGTCTGTGTATTTTGTTACAATTTCTGAAGCATAAAGATCTAGAAAAACTTGAAGGAAAATAATATTGCAGCCCTTTCAAAATTGTTGTTGACTACCTTGTGGTGTAGCAAAACTATGTTTTGTTGACGACCATGATGATCCATGATATTTATTCACAAAATTCACAGCATTTTGTGAATAAATACCTTCGATTTGTACCAGCGTCTGCAGTTATTTTCTTACATGATGTTCCATGATATCAGAAATATGCTTATTTTATCTGTTCACAGTTTTTTTTAAACTAGAGA
>NW_027603548.1:0-13000 GCF_053455715.1 Rhinoraja longicauda
TTAGTGACATCTGTTGTGGATAAACTTGGGCAGGACACAGAGACAACTCTCTTATTCTTCTTTAAATTGTTCTGTGACTTCAGGAGAAAACGGCACAGGCACTCCACATCGGTGACACCGCGGTGAAGGTAGTCAGTAGCACTAAGTTCCTGGGGGTGCAGATCACAGACAGCCTGACCTGGTCCCTAAACACTGCATCTCTAGTCAAGAGAGCCCACAGCGATTGCACTTTCTGCGCCGGATGAGAAGAGCACACCTCCCCGATCCCACCCTCACCACTTACTACAGAGGCACCATAGAGAGCATGCCGACCAACTGCATCTCTGTCTGGTCTGGGGACTGCAAAGCCTCAGACTGGAAGTCCGTGCAGAGAGTGGTGAGGACGGCTGAGAAAATCATCGGGACTTCACTTCCTTCCATCCAGGACATTGCACACAGACGCTGCTTGTCCAAGGCCAAAAATATCATTGAAGACCCCACCCATCTCCATCATGGACTGTTCACCCTGCTGCCCTCTGGTCAAAGGTACTGCAGCACACGGAGCAGAACAGCCAGGTTCTGCAATAGCTTCTTCCCCCCGAGCCATCAGACTCTTGAATTCACAATGATCCGCCGCCATTATTTTATGTGTGAGTTACTTATTTATTTATTTATTTTTCTTTAATCAATTTTTATTATTTGGTGCTACATTGAAGCCAGTTGCAACGGAATTTCGTTCAAAATGCACTCGTCTGTACAGTTTTGAATGACAATAAAGTTATATTCATTCATTCATTCATTCAAAACCTTGACATCAAGGCAGATGGGACTCTCTGTCCTAAAGACATCACCTTCGACAGTGGAGCGTTCCCTCGGCCCTGGACTGAAATGTACATACCCACACAACACTTGCGAGCAAGACTTTGTGCATCATTAGCTAAGCTAAGGCCACTCTGCAAAGGCTTGCAGCAACAAGTGTTTGCTGCAGACATGAGTAATTGCAGAAGCTGGAATTGTGAGCAAAACACAGTGTACTGGAGGAACGCAGGAGACCAGGCAGCATTTGAGGAGGGAATGGTTGGTCAATGTTTCGGGTCGGGACCTCTATGGATGATGTTTTGGATCCAGTCTGAAAACAGTCCCGACCCAAAACGTCACTTCTCCATTCCCCCCCCAGATGCTGCCTGACCAGCTGAGTTTCCACGACACTTTGTGTTTTGGACAATCCCCAGGAAGGTTTATAAGCAAGTGGAGCAGGAGTTGGCCAAATAGCTCCACATGGTGCCTGGTCTTCTCTTGGCCTCAGCTCCACATTCCTGCCTATTCTCCATGATGGTGGACTCCCCATTTGCCAAATCCTTCCCTCTCAGCCTTGTCAAAATTCAATGACTCCATATCCACACCTGACTTGGGTAGAGAGTTACAAATTTCATCAATCCCGGCAAGAAAGAAAACTCCTCTCCAACATTGCTTTAACTGACCGACCTCTTACACTGAAACAACGACCCAGGCTTGAGGTGAAATTATCCTCAAATCCACCCTGACAACCTCCCTCCACAGAAGGTCTCTCCTTTGAATGTCAAATAAGTACTTGACAAACAAATTCATCATTAGACAATCCGTTCGACCCAGAAACCTAAAACTAATTAACCTTCTCCAAATGATTTCCATTGTATGTAACCCTCTTTACATAGACTACGACTGTGTGTAGCACTGCAAGTGAGGTTTCACTGGTATCTTCTCCATTTATAGCCAGCCTTCTCAGCCTCCCTTTGTTCACAGCCCAGTCCACTAACAATGAGAGCCAACCTTCCATTAACTTAAATAGCCCTTGCTTTCCCTCTCTCTTCATCCCCTCCCCCTTCCCAGTTCTCCCACCAGTCTTACTGTCTCCAACTACATTCTATCTATGTACCGCCCCACTCCCCTGACATCAGTCTGAAGAAGGGCTCGACCCGAAACGCCATCCATTCCTACCCTCCAGAGATGCTGCCCGTCCCACTGAGTTACTCCATCCCTTTGTGCCTACCTTCCATTGACCTTCCCCATTACCTGCTCTAACTGCACATTGGTGTTTTGTGTACGAAGCCCCCTTTATCTTTCTGCACAGCAGCCTCTGCATTCACATCCCTTGTGTACACTAACCCGAAAGGACATCCAGTCAATAGACCAGTCCTGGCTTCATTAATGCCTGCGGTGAAATTAACCCCAGTTGATTCAAACAAACATGGATTTGGCTCTGCAGTTTTCAAATCAATCCTGATGAATTGGTGTGAAGTAATTTAGAAAGATGGCACATTGCGTGCATTTCCCAGAGGACATGTAATCCTTTTCAATTGTCTTTCAGCAGCTCTCCATCACTATGAAATTACTGAAGACAAAAAGCATCTGAAATATTTTTTCAGTACATTACTGCTTAATACTGTCAGAGCTTCACAAATTATGTGTTTACATCCTGACTGCATCTTCGAACTCAGCCAAGTGAAAACTTATGACAACGTACAAATAGAATTTGGAACTACTTAGGGTGGTATAGTGGTGCAGTGGTCAGAGCCGTTGCCTCACAGCGCTAGAGACCCGGGTTGGGCCTAGCCTTGGGCGCTGCCTGTGTGGAGTTTGAATGTTCTCCCTGTGACCGCGTGGGCTTCCTCTGGATACTTCCAGTTTCCTCCCACATCCCAAAGACGAGCGGGTTTGTTGGTTAATTGGCTTCTAATTGTCCTTAGCATGTAGGGAGTGGATGAGAAAGTGAGATAATGTAGAACTAGTGTGAACGAGCGATCAATGGTTGGTGTGGGCTGGGTGGGCCGAAGGGCCCGTTTCCATGCTGTATTTCTCTAAATTTACGGACACACTTTGCAAAGAAGCTGTCCATTCGGCCTGCTATTCCTGTGCCAGCTGTTCGACAGTGCAATCACAATTCTCCCATACCTGCTCTTCTAGAATACTCCAAGGTTCTGCTTCCCCAATATTGATCCACATCCATTTGAAAGGCACCATTACAATTGTTTCCACCAATGCTTCAAATCTATTAAATCCAAATTCGGAGCTGAGTCTGATCCAAAAGGGGTGGAGGAGAGAATAGAATGGACTGTATCAGAAGCGCAGTCTGCATTCGGAGATACTGAACATTGGAACTCATCAATGAGAAACTGTAGCAAAAGTGCTTGTGAGATGGTGGAGACTCACCAGGTACTGGTGGTGGCCTCGCTTACATGGGTGAGGGGAGACCTCACACACACACACATGGACTGATAGCCTCATGATGATTGATTGATTGAAAGATGTCCTTTGGCCCACCAACTCCATGCCGACCATCGATCACCTGTCGCACTAGATTTATATGATACCATTTTCTCATCCACTCCCTGGGGGCAATTTACAGAGGCCAATGAACCTGCAAACCAACACGTCTTTGGGATGGTGGAGGAAACCAGAACACCCGGAGGAAACCTACGTGATCACAGGAAGACTGTGCGAACTCCACACTGACAGCACTCGAGGTCAGGATCAAACCCGGGTTTCTGGCACTGTGACATAGCAGCACTACCAGCTACTACCAGCTACACCTCTGTGCCACTGCAGCTTTGAGAGATTGGCTGGCGCTATGGAACATTTACCTGCTGCACAACTGCATCGCACCTGCACAGATGACGTGCTTGATGCTGGCTTCCACAGGCTGGCTGGCCTCAGCCACGGGTTTCCTGTCTATTGCCAATGATCCCTCTCCTACAGAGTGGCAGGAGTCAAGGCAACTGGGTGGTGTAAGGGGACAGGGAAGTCCCTACCAAACTCCCTCATCTCCCACTCATTTTCCTCATCCCAGAGAGTACTTAGAGGGCAGGCTTGTTTTCCAATGGCCAGCGTGATCCCTATACAGGTGCGGTCGGGCCAGACTGGAACCTGGCAGGCTCTCGGACATGGAAGGCCCCCATCCTGAGCTATTCAGTTGTCAAGTCAATGATTTGAGTGGCCTACCTCCACCTCTGGGCTCACACTGAGCACCAGAGGGAAGTCCTCGAAAGGAAGGAACTGCAGATGCTGATTTATACCGATAGACACAAAATGCTGGAGTAACTCAGCGTCTTCATCTTCGCAGAAAAAGAATAGGTGGCATTTCAGGTTGAGACTTTTCTTCAGATAGAAAATAAAGGGAGGAAAACTGGAGATATGAGGAGGTATATCGGCGCAACCAATCGCAGCCTGGATGATCGTTTCGCTGAACACCTACGCTCAGTACACCTTGGCCTTTGCGATATCCCAGTTGCCATACACCAACACCCGTTCTCATTCCCGTAAGGACCTTCCTGTCCTGGGCCTCCTCCACTGTCAGTGAGGCCAAACGCAACTTGGAGAAACAGCACCTCATATTTTGCTTATGAAGCTTACAACCCAGCTGTATGAATATCGACTTCTCTAATTTTAAGTAACCCTTACATTCCCTCTCTCTCTGAACCTCCCCCACCCTCGTCATCCCGCTAGTTTCACTGTTTGTACCCTGTTGTTATCACCTCTCCACAGCCAACAATGGACTACTGTGGGCTCCACCTTTCTTTGATCATTCTTGCTGGCCTTGTTTTGTTCTCTTCATACCTTTCATTGTTTTGTTTTTTTGTACCTCCTTATGCCAACAGTTTCCTTCTCCCCTGACCCTCAGTCTAAAGAAGGGGTTTGACCTGAAACGTCACCTATTCCTTTTCCCCAGAAGTCCTCTGTAATTCATTGCACAGAGGCAAATCAGTCTTCCTGAAAACCTGTTCAGATATTTAAGGTATTAAGTTCCCAATGTCTTCGACAAAAGAAAATCTCTGCTGCTTGTCCTGTGTATTTCTGTGTCTGCAGGTCAGAGCCCCTGAGAGTAATTGATGCAGGCACATGTTGACGATCAGCTTGTGTAAGTGGAGAGGGAAGAGCTCGGTGCTGACAGAAACATTAACTGGACCTAAAGCTAGGCCGGAACTAGTCCTCGGACATCCCGAACAATGGTGCGATCAACGCTGTTGCCATTGCTCAATGGAGTTTCCTCAGGATATTGAGTGCTGCCTCATGGGTGGCTCAAAGTACTATCATCTGTGATGGACACTGAAGGAAATGTTGACGTTTTGTATCAAGACCCTTTAACAGGAGTGAGAGTGGAGAGTGATGGTGGACAGTATAAAGTGGAGAGGGCGAGTGGTGAGACAGGGATGGAGTGGTGAGACAGGGATGGGGGTGGGTGATAATTGAGATCAAGGAAGGACGGCATAGTGGCACTGCAGGTAGAACTTTGGTGCTGCTTGTGTGGAGTTTACATGTTCTCCCTGAGACCCCGTGGGTTTCCTCCTGGTTCTCCAGTTTCCTCCCACATCCCACAGACATGCAGGTTAGTAGGTTAATTGGCCTCTGTAAATTGCCCTGAGTGTGCCGGGAGTGGATAAGAAAGTGGAATAACATAGAACAAGTGAGCGATGGTCAGCATGAACTCAGTGAGCCGAAGGACCTGCTTCCATGTTGTGTCTTTCAATCAATCAATAATTAACTAGGTCAACAAGGTAACGATAGCTCCCATTGACAGTTGCTCCTCTCTGCCCAAGGAGATGGTTCACAGAAGCAAAGTAAACTCGCCCAAGTTTCATAAACTTGGCCGCTTACTGGAGCAGCAAAGACAGTCTCGCTGCCTTGATGTGGCCGATTGAAACCTGCCCATTAACTCAGCAAACACTCTAAATCAACCAACGCCAGTCAGCCGAAGAGCTATTGAATTTCTCCAATCTTCCCTTCCACTTCCTGTAACCTCATCAATTATCATTGGCAGCAGGAGTGTGTGTGAGAGTGCATGCACTCCATGCAGCATCGCATGGCATGCTTGAAGCATGCTGACGGCACGGCCCAGAGTGCAGCACTCTGCTGAATGAAGTTCTCAGTCAGGTCCATAATACAATATAAGTTGTGTAAAGTACAATGAATAATTCAAATAGGAAGCAAATTGATTTGCTGTCGAGCAGAGGAGTTAGGTGTTGCGCAGGGAACTGGGATATTGAATATTGATTCGGTACCCTGGATGGCCATTTCATTTCCTGTCCTACTTGTGTGGCACATTTAAGCTGTCAGCTCAGAAGAAAACTAACATTTAAAATATATTTATACAGTAAGGAAGTGATTGGCCATTGCCGAAGTGGCAATAATTTTGCACTGATGTTTATCAATTGACTATTAAAACATCCCCAATGGAAAATATTGCACACTGACACGATGACTCAGCTTGTTACACCAATGAGTGATGGAGACTTGGAACACAGCCCTCAAATGAGAGGATAGAAAGGGGAGACAGTCAGAAACTGTTTCCCAGGGTGGAAATGTCCAACACTGGAAGTTATAGGTGAGAGGCAGTAAGTTTACTGGAGATGCGCAGGCAAGTTTTTTTTACACAGAGAGTGGTAGGGGCCTAGAATGTGCTGCCAGGGATGGTCGTGCAAGCAGACAGGATAGTGGTGTTTAAGAGTCTTTTAGGTAGGTACATGGATTTGCAGTGAATAGAGGGATATGGATCATGCACAGGCTGATGAAATCAGTTTAATTTGGCATCATGTTTAGTACAAACATTGTGGGCCGAATAGCCCATTTCTGTGCTGTGCAGTTCCATGTTCTAAGTGGCCTGGATTAATTGATCTTGGTTGAGTCATCAGGCAGTGGTGCCTGACTGGGTGACAGGTACAAAGGCAAGCAAGATCATGAGGGACCCCTGCCACCCCAGTAACGGACTGTTCCAGATGCTACGATCAGGCAAACGCCTCCGCTGTCACGCTGTGAAAACGGAGAGGATGAGACGGAGTTTCTTCCCACAGGCCATCAGGACTGTCAACTTTTATAACCCCAGAGACTAAATTTTTGTCGACACTAATAGTAACTTATTAACTTTATTTATATGCTGTAACTGTAATTCTTTTTGTGCACAACCCGCAGGCATTGCCACTTTCATTTCACTGCACATCGTGTATGTGTATGTGACAAATAAATTTGACTTGACTTGACCAAGATTGCCATTCACAGCTCCAAGTCAGGAGATTGGAGTCCAGGTGCCAGCGCAGGGTATGAGGGTGGCCCAGTATTAGTCCAGGGCTCTTCCAGCTCTCCAAGGATGACACAAAGATGGTGTCCTTCTTAACGTTGTCTCTTGACCACCAACTACTGCAATGGATCATCTGATCATCAGCGTATTGCTGTTGTGGAGTCCCACCATGGACATATTTTTCTTCCAATTTCCTGGATACCCTTCAGAAAAATCTGACTGGCTTGATTGAGATGTCTCAAGACATCTTGTGGAAATGCATATCTTTCTAAGATTACAGGGCCAAGCTACAGTTGAAAAGTGTGGAGATGGTGGAATGTCTCTGCCTCAAAGCCAATGACCCCGGCTACATTCCTTGCCCATGTGCGGAAGAATCATTGGGAGTTCAGCCTCAGTCAGAACATCAGCTGAGGAATGGTGTGATAGTTGCATTGTTTGAGCACAAACTCCCTCAGCCAAAGCCATGTGCCTGCAGCAGAGGGAGTGCAGCAAAGGTTCACCAGACTGATTCCAGGGGTGGAAACTTTGTTGTACAAGGATATTATGTAGGTTGGTCCTCAATTGTCTTGCAGTTCAAAGAATGAAAGATTATCTCTGAAATACTTAGAATCATTGCAGGGCTTAGCAGGTAGACACAGTCTGAAGAAGGGTCTCAACCCAAAACGGCACCAGATCATTCTCTCCCGAGATGCTGCCTGACCCGCTGAGTTACTCCAGCATTTTGTGTCTACCTTCGATTTAAACCAACATCTGCAGGTTTTTTTTCCTAGACACAGGGATGATGTTTACTCTGCTAGACATCTGGGAAAGACATCTAATCATTTCCACTCAGAGGGTAGTCCACGTCTGGAATGAGCTGCCAGGGGAGGCTACAGTAGCAGATAGAATTACGACTTTCAAAAGACATTGGACAGATATATGGATCGGAATGATAGTGTCTATCAGAATGAGGTACATGGTCCAAATGCAGGCAAATGGGACTAGCCCAAAATGCTAACTTGGTCGGCATGGACTAGGTTAACTGAAGAATCAGTTTCCATGCTGTGTAGTTCTATGACTCTACGAGCTTTAATGTGAGAACAATGTTCTGTACAAAGGGCGTGTGAATCAATCTGTGGTGGTACATGCTGGGGTAATTTGCTTTGAAACAAAAGGGCCAAACAGCTTCTGGTCCAAATCAATGAATAACCTTGTTTTGCTTCTACAAGGAGAAAAAAGTATTGATCTTGCTGCCACTTGTTGAGTCTCTGAACCATGTTTCCATGAAGTGTTTGCAGAGACTCTTAATGGGCAGGAATTAAAGTGGGATGGGAATAACTGTACAAAAAGCATAAACACCACACAGTGAGATTGAAATGGCCTCTTGTTGATCTGTACTGGACACCCCCTGTGAACCAGCACAGTCAGCCTGTCATGCTAACAATAACTCACTCTTCAGAGTTACTGCAGAAATTTCCTCTTTACTCCATTTGTAACAGAAGAATTAAGGTTGTGACAATACTGCTGCTAATTTATTGCAAACTAAGTTGCAGTCAATTACTGGATGGTGAAATAATTACCGACGTGACAAAATATTACATGGCTGAGAATTAAATGAAGCTGGTCTTAATTTTAATAATTATATCACGAGTGCAATGATTCCCAGTCATCCAGCTTTGAAACAAATTACCACTTAATAATCGACAGTGTGAGGTAACCAGACATAATAGTGCAAACCTAAAGTAGTGCAATCAAAATAAAGTCCCCAATAGATCGTTGAGGTTAGGATTGTGTATTGTGCTTCAAGAGCCTGATGGTTGAAGGGAAGAAGTTGCTCTTGAACATGGAGGTAGTGCGATGGACTAAGTTGTGATGGAAGAGTCGGTGTTCCATGCCTACATGGAGAGTGTGAGGTTGCGGCCCCTGTTTGAGTATTTGAAGGAGCTGCTCCCTGCATTCTGGCTGCACTTCAGCCCCACCATCCTCATCTTTGGGCATCTTGTGCGTCGGGGAGTGGGTGGAGCAGAGGATGTCCTGGTTGGTTTGTCCCTGGGCCTGGCCAAGCTGGCCATTCGTGGGTTAAGGCGCCAGGCAGGAGAGGGCTCCACTCGAGCCGACTGCCTGCTCCTTTTCTGGGATTACATCCGTGTCAGGGTGTCCCTTGGAAAGACAAGCACGGTGTCACGGCCACCATGGGGGATTTCAGGGACTGCTGGGCATGGCAGGGGGTCGAACGTATTCTGGACCAGGCTTGTGGTATAGTTCTTTAATATTTAGTATATTGGATAATTTTTGTGGGTGTATTCTCAATGTTTGTATTGTAAATATTATTGTTGTAAATAATTGATTTAATTTATTTTTTGACAAAAAGTTGTGATGGACCAGGCTGTGTGTGGACCAGACCGTGTGTGGACCAAACCGTGTGTGGACCAGGCCGTGTGTGGACCAGGCCGTGTGTGGACCAGACGGTGTGTGGACCAGACGGTGCGTGGACCAGACCGTGCGTGGACCAGGCCGTGCGTGGACCAGGCCGTGCGTGGACCAGGCCGTGCGTGGACCAGACCGTGCGTGAACCAGACCGTGCGTGGACCAGACCGTGCGTGGACCAGACCGTGCGTGGACCAGACCGTGCGTGGACCAGACCGTGCGTGGACCAGACCGTGCGTGGACCAGACCGTGCGTGGACCAGACCGTGCGTGGACCAGACGGTGCATGGACCAGACGGTGCATGGACCAGACCGTGCGTGGACCAGACCGTGCGTGGACCAGACCGTGCGTGGACCAGACCGTGCGTGGACCAGACCGTGCGTGGACCAGACCGTGCGTGGACCAGACCGTGCGTGGACCAGACCGTGCGTGGACCAAACTGTTGGACGGAGCCGTGGGGGACAGGGCCGCATGGCGGATATTTCTGAAGTAATTTCAGAGGGAAGGCTTCATCTGTTCATTGCGAATTGTGGTTTATCACCCTTCACCACTTGGCCTGTCCCTCACCAGTGTGCAATGCACTTCCTGTTGAACATGGTCCATGACATTTAATTACAATCACAATATGAACACTTTGACTCCAAAGATCTTGTGCACCATGCAGTAATAAAAGAACTGCTCCAAAAACATTTCTAGATTAATGACTTTACACTGAATGAGGTGGAGGGTAAATGCACAAAGGCACTGTCTGACACCGTTTTATCTACTCATTTGACATTTGCAACATTATGGGTTTTGTGGTCCTCAGAACATGCAAGAGTGTTGAAAATCTTGTTCATCCCTATCGCCACGGAAACAGATTGCAGGCAGTGCTTTCACTTCTAGACGGTGGTGCCAAAGAAAATATTCCCTCAGTTGTCCATTTGCATAAAAGTCACTTGCTTGCAGATAGGAACGGGCAGATTACATTGAATTAAGCAAATAGCACATCAATGTCAAGGATTATAAAATTAACAAAAAGATTAGGCAGTTATTTAATCACAGAGATATGTGCAATCATCTGGAATAATTTAATGCCTTGGTCAAAGCACTTCCCTGCTGTTTATCTCACCCAGTGCAAAAACTTGATTAAATATCATAATTCATGGAGAGATGTATCAGTACGTTAATGAGCCAAATTGTCCAACTATTTCAATGTGCGACACTGAATTAAGAAAATTGACATTATCTTTATCAAACTAGGTATCAACAGGGGTTCAGGAGAAAGCCCTTTGGTTTTGCAAGCTGAATCTTGGAGTGCTTTTTCCCCAGTCACTGAACACTCCATGAGCTAGTACTCGGTCCTTCAACATGATGCAATCATTAGGCCCTTCACTATCATTAGCCTGGCACTGTGCTGAAAAGTTCACTGAAGGTATAGAGATGGGAAGAGATTTAAATATTAGTTCTATATGTGACCATTCTCATCTCAGCCAGGTGCCAGTGTGAAGGTCAAAAGCCCATAGTTAGAAAAGGGGAATCACTGCTCCTTTCACAACAACATCCCCATTTGGGGCGGGATGGTGGCACAGCAATAGAGCTGGGGGGGGGGGGGGGGGGGGGGGAGGAGGCCGGGGTTGGGGGGAGTGTGTGCAAGCCAGGTGGGGAGAACACTGGATATGGGAGGGGATACCTGACATTGCAGGAGTCAATCTTCATGCCGTTAGGTTGTAACTGCTCCAGTGGAATCAGCCAAGGCTTTTAAAATTAACTATTCAGAAGTCCAACGGAATACATCAATCTCCTTCAGTTTTATGCAGCTGGAATCCATGCAGACAATCCTGGGTCATTTTCTGTCAGATGGAAAATTCAACTAGGCATTTCCTGCAGTAAGTTCCCCCTTGCAAACCACACCATTCCCACTTCTGAGGAGGTTAGGATGAGGTAGAGAACACACTGTCAGGTTGCACTGTCTGCAGCTTGATTTGGGAACAACTCTGTCCTTGACGGCCAAGAAATTGCAGAGAGTTGTAGATGTAGCCCAATCCACCACACGGACCAGGCTTCCCATTATTGACTCCATCTACACTTTACGCTGCCTCGAGAAAGCAGTCAACATAATATTCATGCCCGGGTCATTTCTTTCTTCTTCCCACTCCTGTAGGGCAGGGGTACAGAAGCTTGCAGCACTAGACTCAGGAGCAGCTTCCCACTCCTGTAGGGCAGGGGTACAGAAGCTTGCAGCACTAGGCTCAGGAGCATCTTCCCACTCCTGTAGGGCAGGGGTACAGAAGCTTGCAGCACTAGACTCAGGAGCAGCTTCCCACTCCTGTAGGGCAGGGGTACAGAAGCTTGCAGCACTAGACTCAGGAGCATCTTCCCACTCCTGTAGGGCAGGGGTACAGAAGCTTGCAGCACTAGACTCAGGAGCATCTTCCCTTCCGTTATTTGGCTTCTGAACAATCCTTCCAGAAGCTGGAGCACAGTCCCGATCCTCCAACCTACCACATTGCGGACGTTGGACTTTATCTCTGGAACTGACACGCTATAATGCTGAGAAACCATATTCTGCACTCTGATATCTTTCTCTTTGCTCCACCTGTTGTACTGGTGAATGACTTTGTCGTATTCATGGACAGTAATATCTGATTTGACTGGATAGTATGCAAGCAAAAGCTTTTCTCTGTGCCTCGATGTAAGTGACAATATAATAAACCTAAATGGGTGTGGGGATTTGAACTCTGCTTTGCAGGGGAGATGCAATCTCAATAGAGAATGTGACTCTTCCTGCAGACATTGATTGATTGAAAGATACTGCAAGAAACAGGCCCTTTGGCCCACCAACTCCATGCTGACTATCGATCACTCTTTTGCACCAGCTCAGTTTAGTTCAGTTTATTATTGTCATGTGTACTGAGGTATGGAGAAAAGCTTTTGTTTACATGCTATCCAGCCAAAGAAAAGACAATACATGATTGCAATCAAGTTGTCTTCAGTACACAGATGAAGGATAAAGGTATAACATTTAGTGCAAGATAAAGTCAATAAAGACCGATTAAAGATTGTTCAAAGGACTACAATGAGGTAGATGGACCACACTCTAGCTGATGACAAAACAGCTGGGAACAAACTGTCCCTGAATCTGTAGCTATGCGTTTTCAAACTTCTGTACCTCTTGCCTGATGGGAAAGGGGAGGAGGGAGTGGCCAGGTTGGGACTGGTCTTGGATTAGCCGGTGGTCTTCTACACTATCCTACTTTTGCACCCACTCCCTACACAGCAGCACGGTGGTGGCACGATGGCATAGCGGTAGAGTTACTGCCTTGCAGCGCCAGAGACCCGGGTTTGATCCTGACTATGGGTGCATGTCTGTACGCAGTTTGTATGTTCGCCCCGTGACCTGCGTGGGTTTTCTCCCAAATTTTCAGTTTCCACCCACACTCCAACGACATACAGGTTTGTAGGTTAATTGGCTTGGTATAAATGTAAAATTGGCTCTAGAGGGTGTAGGGTAGTGTTTATGTGTGGGCATCGCTGGTCGGTATGGACTCGGTTGGCCGAAGTGCCTGTTCCAGCGCTGTATCTCTA
>NW_027603549.1:0-13000 GCF_053455715.1 Rhinoraja longicauda
TTCAGCTGCCCCTGGTCCTACAGTGTCCGGGCCTACAGTGTCCGGGCCAACACTGTCTGGGCCTACAGTGTCCGGGCCTACAGTGTCTGGGCCTACAGTGTCCGGGCCTAAAGTGTCCGGGCCTACAATGTCCGGGCCTACAGCGTCCGGGCCTACACTGTCCAGGCCTACAGTGTCTGGGCCTACAGTGTCCAGGCCTACAGTGTCTGGGCCTAAAGTGTCCGGGTCTCCGGTGTCCGGGCCTACAGTGTCCGGGCCTACACTGTCTGGGTCTACAGTGTCCAGGCCTACAGCGCCCCCCGGGCCAACAGTGTCCGGGCCTACAGCGTCCGGGCCTACACTGTCTGGGCCTACAGTGTCCAGGCCTACAGCGCCCCCGTGCCTAATATGAGACAAGGGCGGTCCCATACGGGACAAACAAATTTAGCCCAAAATATGGGATGTCCCGGCTAATACGGGACAGTTGGCAACCCTATCAAGACCCCAACCAAGGGCAAAATACAGAGGGCAAACAGTTGATGTTTTGGACCAGAAAGAGGAGAACAATTAATGGGCAGGATAGATAATTTTGTTAGCTACGTACCACCTGGGCTTGGAACTATCACCCATTGAGATGGCTTCCCTACCACCTTCCCTGCAAGGATCTTCTGCAGTTCGCCAGCACCTATTGAAAAGAAACACTAAATGCCTTGTTAGGCACAACAAAATGGGATTGAAAAGGGTCCCAACCCAAAGCGTCACCTCTCCATGTTCTACTGAGATGCTGCCTGACACGTTGAGTTACTCCGGCACTTTGTGCCTCATTTTGCAAACCAGCATCTGCAGTTCATGGCTTCTACGAAATGCCCTGGTATCTACAACAACATCCTAGGAAGAAATAAAAGAAATTCAAAAGGCTAAACCTCACAAAGTGGATCGCAGTGGTACTCCACAGTTGACCTACATTTGTTTGTTCCACGGGCTTCGTCCATCTATTATCTTGAGAAACATGCGAGGGGTCAGACGTGATTCAATAAGATGTTGTTTAAGAACGGGCTGCAAATTTCCAGGGTCGTGTGGGAAGTGCAGTGCATGTCAATTGAAGTCACAGCCACCTTGCAGCCTCCCACCTGAGACAATAGACAATAGGTGCAGGAGGAGGCCATTCGGCCCTTCGAGCCAGCACCACCATTCAATGCGATCATGGCTGATCATTCTCAATCAGTACCCCGTTCCTGCCTTCTCCCCATACCCCCTGACTCCGCTATCCTTAAGAGCTCTATCTAGCTCTCTCTTGAATGCATTCAGAGAATTGGCCTCCACTGCCTTCTGAGGCAGAGAATTCCACAGATTCACAACTCTCTGTGAAAAGGTTTTTCCTCATCTCCATTCTAAATGGCCTACCCCTTAATCTTAAACTGTGGCCCCTGGTTCTGGACTCCCCCAACATTGGGAACATGTTTCCTGTCTCTAATGTGTCCAACCCCTTAATAATCTTATATGATTCGATAAGATCCCCTCTCATCCTTCTAAATTCCAGTGTATACAAGCCTAGTCGCTCCAGTCTTTCAACATACGACAGTCTGAGGAAAGTCTTCCACACAAAAGCCTGTGAATCAATTTCTCATTGCTCACATCGAAAGTGCTGTTAGCTTTTCAAGACTGAAGTTCTGTCAAATCAATCGCATGGAGTTCTGTGTTTGAATTTCACCTGATTAATTACAGGAGGTGTGGTGTATAAGCAACTATAATTTAAGTAGCTAACTGCAGCATGCAACTTGAAGCACAGCTTCAGTTTATGTGTAGGAAAGAACTGCAGATGCTGGTTTAAATCGAAGGTAGACACAAAATGCTGGAGTAACTCAGCAGGACAGGCAGCATCTCTGGAGGGAAGGAATGGGTGACGTTTTGGGTCGAGACCCTCCTTCAGAAGTTTCCCCCAATTCCCCACCCCCCACATAAAACAAACCAAGAAACACTAAAACATACTTTAACACATACTTAAACTAACAAAAACAGTAGGACAGACAGACTGTTGGCGAGGCAACCAGTGTTCATGGATTAGTGTTTTTTGGACTGTAAATGGCTTAGTGTTTTTTGACAGCACTGAGAAAGCCACCCATAACATGGTTATCGACCAGTTGATGTTCTCCACCATCGTCTGTTCCTCACAGCCCAGTTCTAGGTGTAATATCCACCTGTGTTCTTTGAGGTTTCCATGGTTTCCCCTTCACCATGTTACACAGTCGATGCTTCTCAGTCATCTAACTGTGCTAGTGAAGGATTAAAAGTATGTTCCCTGGTTATTTAATTTGCAAAGCAAAATGACAAATGGTTATGCATGCTGGGGCCTGATGAATCATTCACAATGATCATTGCTGATCTGTTGTCTTAAGACCCCATTCCCACCCTCACCCTATACTTTTGATCCCTATCATGCCCAGCAATCCACCCATCTGAATGAATGAATGAATGAATGAATGAATGAATGAATGAATGAATGAATGAATGAATGAAACTTTATTGTCACACGTGAAGAGTCACAGTGAAATTCGTTGCTTGCATACGCAAAGTATGCAAACAGTCGCCACATACAGGGTGCCGACAAAGTTGCAAACTATCCCACACCAGGTTCTCCTCTGGTTAAGTGAGTTTTAAATGGTTAAAGATACGCAAAAAAAGTAACAATGATAAAGGAAACAGGCCATTGTTAGCAGTGGCCTAGGTGAAAGCGAGTTACAAACAATGAAACTCAACAAGACGACTTTGAGGCCGGTAGGTCTTGTGTGGGGGAGAGATGGAGAGAGAGGGAAAGCAAGGGTTACTTGAAGCTAGAGAAATCAATATTCATCCCACTGGGCTGTAAGCTGCCCAAGCGAAATATGAGATGCTGTTCCTCCAATTTGCATTTGGCCTCAGTCTGACAATGGAGGAGACCCAGTGTGGGAATGGTCAGTGTGGGAATGGGAAGGGGAATTAAAGTGTTTGGCAATTGGGAGATCAGGTAGGTTCAGGCAGGCATATCCCATGTCTTGTATGGCTGCAGTGTGGCATCCTTGTGCCAGTACTTGAAACCTCTCACAATGAAGGCGAGACTACCACTTGCCTTCCTTCCTATTTGCCAAAACTGCATATTTGCTTTCCGTGACTAATCCTGAACGCTTTGTACATCAACCTTTCCCCCTCTATCACTACTAGAACAATACTCAGCGTTCCTGCTTTTGGACAGTCTCATGTTTATCCATTGTACACAGGGTCTTCCATGCACGTTTCCACAGGTTAACATCACCTTGAAACGCTCCTTTGCATTTTTTTCATGACTCACAATCCCATTCAGTTATAAATTTAGGAATTTTGCCTTTGCTTTCCTTAACCAAATCATTTGGATATAGTAGGAATAACACTGATCCGTACAGTACACAACTAGTTTCCACCTACCGGCCTGATCAACACCCATTCCTTTCTATTCTCAGATTACCTGTCTGCCAAATAGTTTTCAATTGACATAAGTACATTACCTTTCACCCCATCCCATGTATTTCAATTTTGCATATTAATTGGTGAATTCACTGAGACCATTAATACTTAATGGTGTTGGTGGTGGGGGCAGATACAATAGTGTGCGTTTAAGAGGTTTTAGATTGTCAGAGATGTGGTGCAGGCAGTTGAGATTAGTTTATCTTGGCAACTAGTTCAGCATGGACATTGTGGGCTGAAGGGCCTGCTCCTGTGCCGTGCTTTTCCATCCTGTGCTTTTCCATGCTGTGTTCTATTAAGGTTGATCCTGACTACACCTGCTATCTGTACGGGGTTTGTACGTTCTCCCTGTGTCCTGTGACCGCGTGGGTTTTCTCCAGTTTCTTCTCACACTCCAAAGACGTGCAAGTTAGTAGGTTAATTGGTTTTAGTAAAATTGTAAATGGACCCTAGTGTGAGTCGGATAGTATAGTATATGGGGTGATGGCTGGTCGGCACGGACTCGGTGGGCCGAAGGGCCTGTGTCCACACTGTACCTCTAAACTAAACTAAACTAAAGGTCAATATGTGTTTAATTTAGTTTAGTTTAGTTTAGAGATACAGGGCAGAAACAGGCCCTTCGGCCCACCGAGTCCGCGCCGCCCAGTGATCCCCGTACATTAACACTATGCTACATACACACTAGGGATAATTTACAATTTTACAATTTACTTATACCAAACCAATTAACCTACAAACCTGTGCGTCTTTGGAGTGTGGGAGGAAACCGAAGATCTTGGAGAAAACCCACGCAGGTCACGGGGAGAACGTACAAACTCCGTACAGACGGCACCCGTAGTTGGGATGGAACCCGGGTCTCCGGCGCTGCAAGTGCTGTAAGGCAGCAACTCTACCGCTGCGCCACCGTGCCGCACTTTCCATGTGGAAAGGATTATTAAATATTAAATAGGTGAGAGGCAATCTACAGGGTTTTTGTTTTTGTTTGTGCACCAGGTAAGATGAAAAGAAGATGATATTTTTAACATGGGGAAATATTTTTAAAGAATTTTCTAACTATGAAGTAACATGTTTTTGTAATTAAAGAGAGGTTGCATTGTGCACCCAGCTCTGCCACTACTGGGGTACAGAGTGGGGGAAGAGATCAGAAAATGAGGCCGCCGAACTGTGTACAGGTTTGCCACTCACTCCCTCCTGCTTACAATTTTCCAGTTGGCTGCATTTCATGCCCCAAAGGGCTTTGCTTCATTAAGCCTTCAGAATTCATGGAAACATTTTTAAATGTGGATACCTGATGTAATTTGTGCCTCGGCTATATTTTTACCTTCAAAGCTTATATCCAGACAGAGTCTGAGAGATGGAGAGGGCAACTAAACACTATTTGTAAAGTTAACAGTGCCCCTGAGTATACACTGATGAGCCACAACATTATGACCTGATGAGCCAAAACAATATGACCACCTGCCTAAAATGTTGTTGTTCCTCCGTGTGCAGCCCCATACGCAGCAGGGTGTGATGCACTGTGTATTGTGACATATTCCTCCCGTGACCACCATTAACATTTTCAGTGACTTGTGCCACAGTAGACCTTCTGTCGGTTCGGACCAGACTGGATAGCCTTCGTTGCCCTCACGCATCGATGAGCCTTGGGCGCCCAACACCCTGTCTGTCGCCGGTTTGTGGTTTGTCCCTCCTCGGACCACTGTCGGTAGGTACTCACCACTGCTGACCGGGAGCACCCCACATTACATGCCCACATGCAAATCAATTATCCCTTCCCTCAATATCTCATGCTCCCAATCTCCAGCACCCTAGCCCCTCAGCCTCAGATAGCCTCTGATATCTCTGATTCTTGAATTCCTGATTTCCTGCTCTCTCCAATCCCCACAATTCCCAAGACGTCTTCTCCCACCTAACACCCTCATCTCTGAAGAAGGGTCTCGACCCAAAACGTCACCCATTCCTTCTCTCCAGAGATGCTGCCTGACCAGCTGAGTTACTCCAGCATTTTGTGTCTATCTTCGATTTAAACCAGCGCCTGCAGTTCTTTCTTACACCCTCATCTCTGAAGCCACCCAATCTTGGACACCATTGACTCAAAATCTCCCACCCTGCACCAGGCCAACTACCTGAACACCTGCACACATGCTCCTCTAAACCTGAGGCCTGATGAGACATTTTAAGGATATCGTCAGCATGCTGATGGCTTGTTTGATCACCTGTGAAGAGACTCTAGGCTTGCCGCTCAAAAATGCCAGATGAGGTTCGATGAGGTTCTGGATTAATTTTGAGTAGGTTCAGGGTTAGGGAAACTCTGTGACGTCGGAAGAGAAAAAAAACAGATACACAGACAACCAAAATCCAACAGAATGTGTAGGGACGATACCATACGATACGATACAATATGACACGATACGATACGATACGATACGATACGATACAATACGACACGATACGATACGATACGATAAGTTGCGATACGTTATGATACGATACGTTATGATACGATACGTTATGATACGATACGATACAATACGATACGACACGATGCGTTAAGATACGATACGATACGATACGATATGTTAAGATACGATACGATATGACACGATACGTTATGATACGATACAATACGATACGACACGATGCGTTAAGATACGATACGATATGACACGATACGTTATGATACGATACAATACGATACGATAAGATACGATACACTATGATACGATACGATACAATACGTTATAATACGATACGATACGATACAATACGATACGATACGATACAATACGATACGTTATGATACGATACGTTATGATACGATACAATATGATACGATACAATACGATACGATACGATACAATACGACACGATACGTTATGATACGATACAATACGATACGATACAATACGATACGATACGATACGATACGATACGTTATGATACGATACGATACGATACAATACGACACGATATGACACGATACGTTATGATATGATACACTATGATACGATACAATACGATACGATACGATACGATACGACACGATACGATACGATACGACACGATACGACACGATACGACACGATACGATACGATACGATAAGATACGATATGATACAATACAATACGATACGATACGACACGATGCGTTAAGATACGATACGATACGATACGACACGATGCGTTAAGATACGATACGATACGATACGACACGATGCGTTAAGATATGATACGATACGATACGATACGATACATTATGATACGATACGATACGATATGATATGATAGAACTTTATTTATCTCCGGAGGAGAAATTAAGTTGCCAACAGTCATAAAAAACACAGAAAACGTGAAACATGAAAATAAAGTGAGGAGTGGTAAGGCTTGGGGGATGTGCAAGGATTGAGGTGTGGGGGGGTGGGTCAGTCTCAGTCTCAGTCTCAGTCTACCCCACGACAGAAGGGGGAGGAGTCGTAAAGTTTGATAGCCACAGGGATCGTATCGTATCGTATCTTAACGTATCTCATCGTATCGTATCGTATCGTATCGTATCGTATCGTATCGTATCGTATCGTATCATAACGCATCATAACGTGATAATGGGCCAGCACATCCTTCCTCAGATATGGTGGCCAAAATTGCTCACAAAAGTCCACATGCGGCCTGACCAGCTCCTCAGCATTACATCCCTGTTTTTGTATACCAGCACTCCACGTGCTCCAGTTCCCTGCCACATCCCAAAGACATGCAGACTGGTGGGCTAAATTGCTGCTTGTTTGTGGGTGTTTTTTGAGAACCTGGAGAGAGTTGATGTGAAGGTGGGGAGAATAAATAACGTAGCATTGATGGAATGAGCGGTTGATGGTTGGCATGGACTTGGCCTGTCTCCAGCCTGCACCTCTCTCTGACTCCATGACCGTGGGTATCCCTGCGACCATACCACGGGGAACATTATCACAGGAAACCAGGTCCTCCCAGCGCTAAAGGGTTGCTCCCCTAATGGCAGTGTTAGATTTGTCTTATCTGAAGACAGAATGGGCATGTTCCTCACCATGGGATCATGTCAGGAGAGGTTCAAGGGGCAGCATCAACGGTCTTTGCCTTCATCGATGGAGAGAGATTTGGGTACTTATTCACAAAATGCTGGAGTAACTCAGCGGGTCAGGCAGCATCTCGGGAGAGAAGGACTGGGTGATGTTTCGGGTCGAGACCCTTCTTCAGACTGATTTGGGATCAGAGAGATTTGGGAGTTTCCTTCTCAAATTTGGTTCCCCTCAGAAGTTTAAGATTCGTGAAATGTGTCATAAAGTCATAAATCATAGTAGCAGAATTAGGCCATTCTGCCCATCAAATCTACTCTGTCATACAGCCATGGCTGATCTATCTCTCCCTCCTAACCCCATTCTCCTGCCTTCTCCCCATAAACCCTGACACCTGTACTAATCGAGAATCTATCTATCTCTGCCTTAAAACTATCCACTGACTTGGTGACGACACAGCCGTCTGTGGCAAAGAATTCCACAGATTCATCACCCTCTGACTAAAGAAATTCCTCCTCATCTCCTTCCTAAAGGAACGTCCTTTAATTCTGAGGCTGTGACCTCTGGTCCTAGACTCTCCCACTAGTGGAAACATCCTCTCCACATCCACTCTATCCCGGCCGCTCACTATTCAGTGTCCAGAAGAGATCTGGAACAATAGACAATAGACAATAGACAATAGACAATAGGTGCAGGAGGAGGCCATTCGGCCCTTCGAGCCAGCACCACCATTCAATGTGATCATGGCTGATCATTCACAATCAGTACCCCGTTCCTGCCTTCTCCCCATACCCCCTGACTCCGCTATCATTAAGAGCTCTATCTAACTATCAATCCTGAGACAAAGAGATCTTTGAGGAAGGACATCCTTGTAATTGAGGCAGTGCAGCGTAGGTTCACGAGATTGATCCCTGGGATTGGCGGGACTGTCACATGAGGAAAGGTTGAAAAGACTAGGCTTGTATTCACTGGAATTTAGAAGGATGAGAGGGATCTTATAGACACATATAAAATTATAAAAGGACTGGACAAGCTAGTTGCAAGAAAAATGTTCCCAATGTTGGGCGAGTCCAGAACCAGGGGCCACAGTCTTAGAATAAAGGGGAGGCCATTTAAAACTGAGGTGAGAAGGAACTTTTTCATCCAGAGAGTTGTGAAATTGTGGAATTCTCTGTCACAGAGGGCAGTGGAGGCCAAATCACTGGATGGATTTAAGAGAGAGTTAGATAGAGCTCTAGGGGCTAGTGGAATCAAGGGATATGGGGAGAAGGCAGGCACGGGTTATTGATTGGGGACGATCAGCCATGATCACAATGAATGGCGGTGCTGGCTCGAAGGGCCAAATGGCCTCCTCCTGCACCTATTTTCTTTGTTTCTATCTGAGGGCGATGGTGGCCTTCCCAAGTGTGAATGAAGAATGGGCACGAACAGTCAGCCAGCTGGGAAGTTGGAGATGTCTTACATGGACCCCCTGAGGTACCACTATTTGGACTTGGCATGGTAACTCACCCTCTGTTGGTATACCCTTGAGCTGTGGGTTGGGTATCTGTATGCTGGACCCCTCTTTTCTTGTCACTCTGTCTTTGCTCCTCTCTGCAGATATCCCCCCTCCCCCATCTGACTCTGCCTTCTGCATTTTTTCCCTACTACCATTGCCGCCCTCTGCTGCTCCCCTCTCGTCTATCCACAACTTTCAAAGCAGAAGTGTGGTACTCCTGCTGCTGCTGTTAGCCACATAGGTATTCTATCTGCCCCCCCCTCCCGCCCCCTCCTCCCTGACTCACTACTGCCCCGACCCCATGGTCCAAACCGAGGCGACCTTAGCACCTCCCACTCGGTTGTGAGAAATCACCCCCTCGTGCAGAAAGCCAACTCCAGGCTAAATTACTCGGAACAAAGTCTCTCCGTTTGAAGGCAACAGCACAGCATTGAGAATTCTTCTTGGCGTTTCCGTTCCATTGAGCCAGACCTCAATGCCGTTGTGTTCTCACTTTGCTTTCATTGGTGAGCTGGCGAGCCCGTAAACCCAGAGATGTGCTAATAAATCTAAAAATCAGTCCATGTATCATTCCAATCACGCGATTAGCCTCCGGTAACAAGCGACACGCTGACTTCTTGACATATTGATGTTCCTGCTGGCTCCAACACTTTCCTGCATCTAGTTCCCCCACATATACTGCTCCTCATTGAAAACGCCAAACACTTAGCAGCCACCTTTGTTTCGTGCCACAAAATTAAGATTTCAAGATCTCAAGATCAATTTATTGTCACATGTACCAATTAAGGTGCAGTGAAATTTGAGTTACCATACAGCCATCTCTATACTAAAACTCTCATTTGTTTGTTTGTTCCTGAACTACAGCCAAAACGGTACACGATAGCGCGACAGTTTTAGGCCCACCTTACTCACCGTCGTCCCTCTGGTGCTAATGGAAGAAGTTTCATTGAAATCGGTGTGATATTTTTAAAGTTATTCACGTTTTAAAGTTTAAATCTGTCTCCTAGGGAGAGAGGGGGGAGGGAGGGGGGGAAGGAGGGGGGAGGAGGGAGGATAAGGGGGGTTGAGGGGAATGGAGAGGGGGGAGGGGAAGGGGGGAGGGGAAGGTGGGAGGAGGAGAGGAAGGGGAGGGGGTGGAGGGAGGGGGTAGAGGGACGGGGTAGGGGGAAGGGAGGGGGGGAGGGGAAGGGGAGGGGGGAGGGGAGGAGGAAGGGAGGGGGAGGGGAGGGAAGGGGGAGGGGAGGGAGGAAGAGGGGAGGAGAAGGGGGAGGAGGAGAGGGTGCTGCATCAATGCAGGAGAGGTTTGGGCCCAACGGGTTCACTTGGTCCAGTACTAAGTGAAAAGCAACAAGACACACAGCCACATAAAATAAAATTTAACATAAACATCCACCCCAGTGGATTCCACATTCCTCACTGTGATGGAAGGTAATAAAGTTCAATCATCTTCCTCTTTGTTCACCCGCGGTCGGGGCTGTTGAACCGTCCGCAGTCGCCGCTGCCGACTGTCCGAGGCCCTCACGTCGGGATGATCGAAACTCCCCGCGTGGCATGGAGCTCCCGAGTCGGCCTGAGTTTACAAGATTTATGCTAAACTAAATCCCTGACAATGTGGTGTTTCCCATTCACTGGTAGAAAGTGGAATAAATGCTGGATTGCCCATGCAATTTCTCTGACTCAGGTCTTTTGGACACCACCTTCACTTCACCTAATCCTCACCCCTCTCGTCAGTCCATCACCATTCTCCATACTCTGAACGACCATGGGTGCCAGCATCGAAAATTGCCGTCTTAAATCATTAGTCTCCCCACTTCCTCATTTACTTCAAGTCAGCCCAAGAATTAATTTCCCTGACTAATCTTTCTGCCGCTTATTCAAATATCACTATCTTTGATCCTCCATCTATGGTGTCAAGCTGGAAATAGTGCAGAGAAGATTTACAAGAATGGTGCCAGGATTGGAGGGTGTGAGCTAAAAGGGTGAGGTTGAGCAGGCTGGGACTCTATTCCTTGGAGCGCAGGAGGATGAGGGGTGATCTTTTAGAGGAGTATAAAATCATGAGAGGAATAGATCGGGTAGATGCACAGATTCTCTTGCCCAGAATAGGGGAATCGAAGACCAGAGGACGTAGGTTTAAGGTGAAGGGGAAAAGATTTAATAGGAATCTGAGAGGGTAACTTTTTCTCACATAGAGGGTACTGGGTGCATGGAACAAGCTGCCACAGGAGGTAGTTGAGGCTGGGACTATCCCAACATTTAAGAAACTGTCAGAAATATACCAGTGTGTAATGAGTGTTGTTGAATGAGTCAAAAACAATGACTAGGAATACATCAGTTCTCTCAGTTCAGTTTGTTTTAATTTATTGTCACGTGTACTGAAGTACAGAAAAAACCTTTTTGGTGCGTGCCATCCAGTCAGCAGAAAGACAATACAGGATAACAATCAATCCATTTACAGTGTATAGAGACATGATAAGGGAATAACACTTAGATACATAGTGTAGGAAAATAACTGCAGATGCTGGTACAAATCGAAGGTATTATGGCGAGTCCGAAAACTTGTTGGTTGTAGAAGAAGTTTATTGCAGCCGCAATATTCGAATACAATGTTAAACAACAAGGTAAAGGACAACCATCAAAAACTTACTGTCTTCTTCGAAGACTTCGCCGAACTGAACATTTCGGGCGCCAAAAGCGCACATGACAACGCTGGCCAATCAGCGATGTCGCTCTCTGGACCAATCCCTTCGGTCGCGCTCACACGTAACCTTGCTGGCCAATCTGAGGGTTCGACGACCCGGACCATTCTCTATGGTCGCTACATGACCCCCCCCAGAACCCGAGGTACGGAACCTAGCAGGGAGCCGGATTTCGCGACCATAACGAGTAAGGAGAGGGGCAGCCTGAACCACAGGAGCAGGGGATTCCGGACTTGGAGGAACTGCCGGAACGGGGGGTCCTGGGGGAACTGCCGGAACGGGGGGTCCTGGACTGAGCGGAACTGACGGAGGTCGGCCTCTCCTAGGGGTTTGGCCGACCAGGACTGGTTGATCCGGATCCAAGTGTGCAGGTTTGAGCCGGGACACCGAGACGAGCTCACTCCTGCCGCACATGTCTAAGGTGAAGGTAGCCGTTTCCTTACGCAAAACCCGGAACGGCCCTTGATAGACCCTCTGCAATGGGGCCCGATGGAAATCTTTTCGCAGAAACACAAACTCACAGTCCTTCAGGGAAGGCGGTTCATGTACCATGGGACACCCATGACGTGAAGTCGGAACTGGAGCCAGGGAACTCACCCGTGCCCGGAGAGATGCTAAGACTGATGGGACTGGAGGCAGCTGGTCTGAGGGTTCCGGAAACAAATCTCCGGGTACTCGAAGTGTCGAGCCATATACTAGCTCCGCGGACGACGCACCGAAATCTTGCTTAGGAGCAGTCCGGATGCCCAGAAGAACCCAGGGGAGTTGGTCTACCCAGTCCGGGCCTTCAAGCCTTGCACTGAGGGACGCCTTAAGTTGACGGTGGAACCTTTCTACAAGTCCATTTGCCTGGGGGTGATATGCAGTAGTGGGTTGTAACTTGGAACCGTACAGTTCTGCGAGCGCGGCCCAGAGGGACGAAGTGAACTGCGGCCCCCTGTCAGTGGGAATAACTGCCGGGACCCTGAAACGAGCTACCCAATGGAGGGCCAAAGTCCTGGCACAGGAGGCTGACGAAATATCAGACAATGGGAAAGCCTCTGGCCACCGGGTGAACCGATCCACCACCGTGAGGAGGTGGGTGTAGCCCCGGGAGGAAGGCAAAGGCCCGACCAAATCCACGTGGATGTGGAAAAAACGAACTGCTGGGACCTCGAACCCCTGTACGGGAGGCTGGACATGGCGCTGGACTTTAGCGGTCTGACAGGGAACGCAGGAACGCGCCCAACCCGCTACCTGTTTCCGTAGGCCATGCCAGACAAACCGAGCTGCTACTAAAGCAGAGGTGGAGCGGATGGACGGGTGCG
>NW_027603550.1:0-13000 GCF_053455715.1 Rhinoraja longicauda
ATTCAGTCCCCTATCCTCTTAGGGCGGTATCCACGAGGTCTTCTTATCCTGCCCGTCCAGACCCCTAGCTAACCAGAGTGATCCCTAGTTAACTAGAGCGGTATCCACAGGACGCCTCGTCTATTCAGTCCCCTATCCTCTTAGGGCGGTTTCCACGAGGTCTTCGTGTCGTCACAAATCCACTTTCTTAACTTATCTATTTTCTACTTACCCCACTGCGCAGCCTTCTTGAGCAATCCTCCGGGTCTCTTTTTAGAATAGTTTAGACAGATTCTTTGGATCGGAGAGGCCCTTGGACCGCCTGGGCGCTCCTGTGCCACCAGTGGTCCCCCGTTTTCAACAGGCCATTAGTCCAAATAAAGCGGAAAACCGCCTATCTTTTTTGCGGGTGGCCACCCTTTACCTGTTGAACCGGGGAGCCCCTGACGGGCTTGGAAGCGCCTTTAGCTTGTCGTCCGTTATCGAACGGGCCTCTTTCCGATCCTGCCGACTACGCCAATTTTGTCGTGATTACCGGTGTTCAAAATGAAGCAGATGACACGGAGAATTCTTCAAGAAGTTAAAAGCCTTTATTTGCAAACAACGGCTGGAACAATCAGGAAGTCAACCATCTGACTGCCCACTTAGTACACCGGGCAGCCTATTTTTATAGGATTATTCTAAACCTTATCTCCTTTGCATTACCTCATACCCACACTCCCTTTCTCCCACACTCCCTTTCTTTAGTCCTTCATTGCTTTGTAGTACCTGTTTGTCCCGCCACCATTAAATCCCATTTAGTGATATATCCTTATCTCAATGCTCACATCACTTCATATTTCGCCTCCTTTATTTCCTGCTAGTCCATCCCTCACATCCATCCATCACCCCAAGGCCTATGTTTTTCCTTATCTCTTCTCTTGCCACCATTAAATCCTACTCATTGATGAATGTCCGCATCCCTTCGGATTCTGCTACCCTTATCATCAAGGCTAAAGCAAGGGGACAAGCTAAAGCAAAGGAGTGTTATACAAAGGAGTGTTATGTTACAGAGACGTGTCAAGGGTACGGAATGTCTAGAGCGCCTTAATTAGTTACAGAGAGGCGCCTAACGCCTAAGCAGTTACAAACCTTAAACAACAATGTATAAAATAATGCCGTAACAATGTCTAATGTATAAAATAATAGCAAATAATATCATGCATAAAATAATATTCTCCCATAGTATCAAATACAATGGAAGCAGAGGATCATTGGGATTGCTCCCACTGCAAAAACTGAAGCCAGAGGGAGAAGAGCCATCTTGCTAGAAGTAAGAATCTGCTTTTTGTTTACAAGAAAAAGGTTTTAAAAACCAGCGGGAAGAGTAGCAGAATTTTTTCAGAATTGCTGATTGTGGGGGCGGGACATTAGTATGAAGCAGGCATCCGAGAGGCTTGGTCAGAGAGAAAGAGTAGCAAATAAAAGGGAAGCAAGCTTGAGTGGAGCAGCCTGTTGGGTGTGGCCTAGTGACATAGCAAACTTGAAAAAGAGGGGTGGGGGTACAAAGCCTGGCAAGTGATCTAAAAGCATTTATTTCGAGAGGATTAGAATATCAAAACAGGGATGTAATGCTGAGGCTTTAGAGGACACTGGTCAGACTGCATTTGGAGTATTGAGAGCAGTTTTGGACCCACATCGGAGGTGGGGGCTGGCTGTGCCGACATCCAGAGGTGGTTTACGAGAATGATCCAGAGGGCGATTGGGTTAACGTATGAGCGTTTGACCGCTCAGGACCTGTACTCACTGGAGTTTGGAAGGATGAGAGGACCTCATTGAAGCTTACAAAATAATGATAGGCTTGGATAGGGTGGATGTGGAGGGGATGTTTCCACTAGTGTGAGAGTCCTGGACCACAGGGCACAGCCTCGGAATAAAAGGGCATATCCATATAAATACAAGGATGAATTTCTTTAGTCATCGGGTGGTGAATCTGTGGAATTCATTGCCACAGATGGCTGTGGAGGCAATGTCATTGGGTATACTTAAAGCAGAAATTGACATGTTCTTGAATAGTAAGGATGTCAAAGGTTGTGGGAGAAAGCAGGTGAATGGGGTTGAGGAGGAAAGATAGATGAGCCATGATTGAATGGCGGGGCGAATGGCTAACTAAACTCGAATGACTCATGAACTTGTAAATGCATTTTAAATCGATTACTCAGGAAGGATACAAGTCACATTTACCACTCTGGTGGTGACCCCAAAACATCCAGGCTTTGCAAGCAAGGCAATCTGTAATGGGATTATTAGTTTAAAGCGAAAGTGTTTTGCATACTTCTGGCATGACCATTTTGTGGTATTATCAGATGCTTGTAATCATGGGAAATATTAATGCAGTTTGTCACCCATGTTTGCATGCAATTCTACAGTAGTTTTTAATATCCAATTTTTGCCTCTAATGACGGTCGAGAGTTGTCTATTGCTCGAGCCCGAGTCCTGTCACTGGTTGGACTCAGCAGTACCTAAAACCAAGCATTCCACATCATCTCATGCCTGCAATCAATGCTACACTGCATAGAGTGCTACCTAAACAACGGAGAAGGAACAGTAACCCAGCTCTCGCCTCGAGAGTTCCATGTGAACTAAAAGGCACAATTTTATGGGGATGTTGGGACAGAGACTGCTGCAGAGGCAAAGGCAATTTTTAACAATTGCAGAACAAGTTGGTTTAGACAATTAAAAAAAGGAACACAGAACCTTTGGAACAGAGAAGCAAAGTATAAAAGCAAGTAAGGTGTGCTAAGTTTTTACAAATCTCTTCTACATCAGTCTGCTCAACTGCATAAAACAGCAAGAATGGTATCAAGATGAAAGGCTTCACTTACATGAAAAATCCAAAGAAAGTGGGATTGTAGTGCTTAGAGAAGGTTAAAAGGAGAGTTCATAGATCAGTCAGGTACATACGGTTCTTGCCAAAGGCATAAAGGTTTCCAACCAAGGGATACTGATTTAGTAAAAAAGAATCAAAGACAATACTTTTGATCTATTATGTGAAATTGCCAGCCATGTGTAAAGTATGCCTGGGAATCACAAGAAAATCCATTAATGACTTTGCTTGCCAGATTACAAATCATTTTTCATTACAGAAACTAAACAAGCATATGGCAAATTTGCTGTGCCTCAGCATTCCGTCCCTCCTTCCTGAATATAAAATTATATTCCAAGTGCCATAAATACTTTTCTATACCTCAATTAGATGGTCTGCACAACATTCCTCTTCAAAGCTAAAATCACAATCAATTCAGTTTTCTTGCCATTCAATCATGACAGAGCAGGACACAGGCCGTCCCAGAGTAACAAATGCCCCACTTACGAGTAACTCATACATGCAGAAAAGCTCCAATATTAAATTCAAAAGTCCAATGTATATACATAGGTTAATTTCTAGGAACGTCAGAACTAGTTTTGTCTCTTTTAATTGTTCCTTCTTGTCAGCATTATTTGTTTTTTAATGGCATTCATTACAAAATGCAGTAGAATGGTTACCATAGAGTAACTTTTGCCTATTTTCCGACAAATACAAAAATCAACATCTGCACAAATGGAATCCACTTGTTAGTCAGGGAAGGCCTGTGCTCAGATTAATTCATGCACATTTGCTCCGAATCCCTCATTAACCCTCCCACCAAAAATCTTATTTATCATGGCATTGAAAATACCAACTGACCCACAGCATCCAAAAAGCCTTTTGGGGAGAGCGCTCCAAGTTTTCACGGTGTTGTGTGTATCAGAGGTCTTGCCAGTTTCAAGTAGTGGTAGAGTTGGTGACATAGAAGATGGTGTCCGTGCCGGCTGGAAAATAGCTGCCCAAATTCCAGAGCTTGATCCGCAGCCTTTCAGGCAGGCGCACTGTTCATCGTCTTCCAGAATTCCGTAGGTTGCAGAATGGTTCACACAAGTTGGAAGAGAGCAAATGACGCTTCACTATTTCAGGAGAGAGAGAGATAGAAAATGAGGAACTTCAGATCAGTTAGGCTGGCATCAGCATTAGGGAAATTAAATTAAAGATATGGCAACAGGGTATATAAAACCAAGTCACTTAGGAGATCCAGCGCACATTTACAACTAGCACACCAAAAATAAAACATAGAGTGCTGGTATAACTCAGCAGGTCAGGCAACATCACTGGAGGGAATGAATAGGTGATGTTTTAGTTGTAATATGGAAGGCGAGAAAGCTGAAAAAAAGGTGGGAGGGGTCAAAGCCGAGCAAGTGGATACAGGCGAGGGGGTTTTATAAGCAGATGTGGGGACAAACGGTGAAGATAAAAAGAGACACAAGACTGTCAGATAATTAGAGAAAATAAGTGAAATGCAAAGCAGAAGGAGGGAGATACTGGGCTTATATTCACTGGAATTTAGACTGGGTTTATATTCACTGGAATTTAGAAGGATAAGAGGGGATCTTATAGAAACATAACATTAAGGGATAGGACAGGCTAGATGCAGGAAAAATGTTCCTCATGTTGGGAGAGTCCAGAACCAGGAGTCAGTTTAAGAATAAGGGGTTGGCCATTTAGGACTGAGATGAGGAAAACCTTTTTCACCCAGAGAGTTGTGAATCTGTGGAATTCTCTGCCACAGGTGGCAGTGGAAGCCAATTCACTGGATGTATTACACTCGGTTCCTACTACACTCGGAACCTGAAAGAGGGCCTCAGCCCTCTACTGGCTCTCCACAGCAAAGTGACATATGGTTCGGTCTGGAACAAGTCATGGTTATCTGCAAGGGTTGGTAGTGGGTGAAATGGAAAACCCTAGTATCTTGTTAAGTTCCTCTTTTTCCCAGTCAAATTAACTCATTGTTCAAAAGATGAGTAGCAATTCCCAATTGTGGTCCCCCACCTGTTGATCATGTTTGTATCCCCTCCAATGCCTCCATGAAGAGTCATATGTCTTTCCACATATGAGGCAGAATTCAATCGGAACTCAGTAACTTTGAAATTTTAATTCAGCCTCTCCAGAAATAAATACTAAACTATGTTGGCTTGAGGACTACCTTATTGACAACTACGATTAGCCAGAGAGGCACTATGAGATAATTTTTATTGCAAATTATTGAGGGTTTTTTTAAAGAATTTTTTTTACACAGTGGGTGTTGAGTGCCTGGAATGCACTGCCAAGGTTGTGGTTGAGACAGATACGATAATGGCACTTGAGAGGCTTTTTGATAGATACATGAATGTGCAAGGAATGAAGGGATATGGATTATACACAGGCAAGCACACAGACTTGCTGTTTAAAGACATTCAGTTTCAGCTCATGATTAATAAAAGCTGGTTCTTCTCCATGATCAATGGCATTCGTTATTTAGACCAAGTTGTTTAGAAAAATAACTACAGATGCTGGTACAAATCGAAGGTATCACAAAATGCTGGAGTAACTCAGCGAAGAAGGGTCTCAACCCGAAACGTCACCCATTCCTTCCCTCCAGAGATGCTGCCTCACCCACTGAGTTACTCCAGCATTTTGTGATACCTTCGTTATATAGACCAACATCTTTGAAAATCTCCCTGGAAATGAATTTGGGCATTGCCATTATTTTGCTGAGCTATATGTGAGGTTATCAAATTACCCATTAAAATAATCATACGCGAATAATGATAGATGTTGATGCGCCAAAAATGTAGGCAAAATTACATGATGTCACATTAATACAATTTTCAACATTGTAACTCCTGTTTTTCTGATGTGTCAAAATTCGAGGCTAGCTGTCTGAGAATCTAAAGGGAAAAATAAATTTGGACTTACAAATATACAAAAAATCATGAAGTGGTTTAAAAGGTTCAAGCAAAAGCAAACCAAACATATTTATAGAGGGACAAAACGAAAATTTGAAAAACTTAGTGTTGTGTTTCAGTTGCCATGCTATTTAAAAAAAATATGGATACACTAGAGGAGCTGTAAAAATGATAAAGCATTGGTAGAAAAATGTGAAATTATACTTATCAGGAAAAGAATAAAACATTGAGGAAAGGTTTTTGGTCAACAGAATAGACATAATATACTTTTCCACTTAGTGAAGAGTAAAACAACTTTTACAAAGCTATCAATGAGATAACAAATAGGCAATTTCCTTGCACCCCAGTGCTGTGCAATGTTTATTATGGAGAGGACAAGATTGACAAATTATTGCCAATTTAATCCATTTGTGTCAGATCTATGAAAATTAAAAGCTAGTTGTTGAAAATTTCTGTTCAAAGTAATTAGCAAGAAATTGAACAATGACCAAAATAAGCAAAGATTTTCAGACTTACAAAGTCTGTAATTTCCACTAAATGAGCAACATCGCTTCATCATCATTGACATTACACCACCTGCTGTCTAATCTCTCCTATTGTTTTGGGAATGTCCACAATGTTTTTCTTTCATTTGAAAGATGGTGGGGAGGTTAAATGATGAGGGGCAAAGTAAATGTGAAGTGTTAGCTCCAGGGCAGTAAAGCAACACAACGCCCACAGTAAATTGTACTCCTGTAATACATTGAAATAAAAACTAATTCCAATAATAAGCCTTTCCCTATTTTACCTCGGACATCAGGGCACGAGTGTCGAATTTCCTCTCAACGTTCTTGAACAAGGCAATCTGTCCATACTTGACTGTGGGGGGAAATAACTACTGTTAGCATTAAAAAATAGCATAATTGTACTGCAACAAACACATTACCGGAGGAAATCAGCAGGTGCTTCCAAGTACTGTGGAAGCAAAGGAATAATCTACGTCTCAGGTCGAGACCCTGCACCAGGACTGAGAGTTTAAAGAGATACTCAGAGGAGAGGGTGAGGATTTTACAAACAATATGCTTGAAAGTCGAGCTGCAGCAGTTGAATTTCATTCGAGGACCCTATGGAATGAATCCAAAGCCTAGATATTTAGCACCACTCAAAAAAAAAGATTTTAGAGGAACAAGATGGACTACTTCGTTGAAATTGCCATACTGAACTGTAGTATGCAAAGGAGCCTAACATCTGCCATTTTAGAAGGCAAAACCCGCCGTTCGCTATGCCTCTTGTAGTGTAATCAGTGTTTTGGGGGAACAGTATGTTCCCATTAAAATGCAGAATATATCTCATCTATCAATTCACAGATTTTTGTTAATTTTTCTTTTTTAATGTTTCTGCAAGTTTCTGCCTACTAAAACAGCACCGTGACATACTATGGTTTTTAGGGTCGAGTGGTCTATCTTGTATCTTTGCTCAAAACTGTTGTCCATCTTAGTAGGCAGCGAAATTGAGAGTCCATCAGCTATTATAGAAGTGTAGGTGCTGCAGCAAGCATCAAGGGCTACTGGAATGCAGCACTTTAATTCTCTCCCTGCTGCTCAGGGGAGTGACTAAAACAATGTAAGATGCTGAACTCGACAATCAGTTATTTATTAGGTTTTTTTTGCCTGTTCTATGGTATTGCTCTATATCCTTTGATTGGCACCTGGGTATGCAGGGAATGGAGGGGTATGGATCAGCTGCAGGTAGAGGATTTATATTGGCATAATTTCAACACAGACATCTTGGCAACACAGACATTGTGGGCCAAAGAGCCATAATGTTCTTTTAGTCAGTCAACTTTAGCTTAATAGTAACTTTGAGGATGATTTGGCAACATTCAAATCAGTAACGTTCGCAAAAGTGTGTCGACCCTCTGATTCACTTCCAAAGACAACTTGTGCAAACTACTTTTATTCTGTACAGGACCAGATTTTTAAATTGTGCAATTTATTACATGGCACCTCTGAACATACCTATTGTAACATAACCGCAGCAGGGCTCCTGGTAAATCATCCTCTTCCATCAGGAGTTGTACAACCACAGGAAGGGCAGGAATCCATAGCACTTCTCCATTAGCCAATTGATATTACTGTCCATACAGTGAATTCAGCGATAGTGGAAGTCTCGCCTCACTATTACCACCACCTTTTGGACACACTAAAGAATTCTCCACCTGACGTCTTCGGAGTGGGGGTGGAAACCGGAGAAAACCCACTGTCTGAAGCTGTGGGGAGAAGGTACAAACGCCGTACAGCCTGCACCTGTAGTCAGGGTCGAACCCGGGACACTGGCGCTGTCAGGCAGCAACTCTACCGCTGGGACACCTCGACCCCCCTCTTGGTCTCAACGCAAAATGCGGGACGATTTCCAGATTCCCACCTGTTTGAACGCGTCAAGTAGTGTTTCACATAACACGGCCCAAGGGACAAGCGCCCGGGGGGGGGGGGGAATGGATGAGCACCCGGGGGGGGGGAGGGAGCGCCCGGGGGGGGGGGGGAATGGATGAGCACCCGGGGGGGGGAGGGAGCGCCCGGGGGGGGGGGGAATGGATGAGCACCCGGGGGGGGAGGGAGCGCCCGGGGGGGGGGGAATGGATGAGCACCCGGGGGGGGGGGGGGGGGGGAAGCGCCCGAGAGGGGGATGGAGCGCCCGGGAGGGGGGGAGGGAACGCTCGGGGGGGCGAGGCGGGGAGGGAGCGCCCGGGGGGGGGAGGAGGGAGCGCCCGGGGGGGGGGAGCGCCCGGGGGGAGGGAGCGCCCGGGGGGGGGGGAGCGCCCGGGAGGAGGGAGCGCCCGGGGGGGGAGGAGGGAGCGCCCGGGGGGGGGGGGAGCGCCCGGGGGGGAGGAGGGAGTCGCCGGGAGGGAGGGGAGGGAGGGGAGGGAGCGCCCGGGGGGGGGGGGGGGGAGGGAGCGCCCGGGGGGGGGGGGGGGGGAGGGAGCGCCCGGGGGGGGAGGGAGCGCCCGGGGGGGGGGGGGAGGGAGCGCCCGGGGGGAGGGAGCGCCCGGGGGGGGGGGAGGGGAGCGCCCGGGGGGGGGGGAGGGAGCGCCCGGGGGGGGGGGCGCCCGGGGGGGGGGAGGAGGGAGCGCCCGGGGGGGGGGGAGGAGGGAGCGCCCGGTGGGGGGGGGAGGGAGCGCCCGGGGGGGGGGGGAGGAGGGAGCGCCCGGGGGGGAGGGAGCGCCCGGGGGGGGGGAGTGAGGAGCGCCGGGGGGGGGGAGGAGGGAGCGCCCGGGGGGGGGGGAGGGAGGGAGCGCCCGGGGGGGGGGGGGGGAGAGGAGGGAGGGAGCGCCCGGGGGGGGAGGGAGGGAGCGCCCGGGGGGGGGGGAGGAGGGAGCGCCCGGGGGGGGGAGAGGGAGGGAGGGAGCGCCCGGGGGGGGGGGGAGGGAGGGGAGCGCCCGGGTTAGGGGGGGGATGAAGCGCCCGGGGGGGGGGAGGGAGCGCCCGGGGGGGGAGGGAGGGAGCGCCCGGGGGGGGGGGGGGGAGGGAGCGCCCGGGGGGGGGGGGAGGGAGCGCCCGGGGGGGGGGGGGGAGGGAGCGCCCGGGGGGGGGGGGAGGGAGCGCCCGGGGGGGGGGGAGGGAGCGCCCGGGGGGGGGAGGGAGCGCCCGGGGGGGGGGGAGGGGAGAGGGAGCGCCCGGGGGGGGGGGGGGGAGAGGGAGCGCCCGGGGGGGGGAGGAGGGGAGCGCCCGGGGGGGGGGGGGGCCTCAGACAGGGACGACGCTTTACGCCGCCATTGTGAGCTGTGGACCGCTGGGTGTCGCCGCTTGGACCCGCGGCCGGGCCCGGACCCACAGACGGACGGACGGACAGGAGCGGCGCTGAAACCTGCAGCTTCCCGGCCGCCGCCGCCGCTCCCCCTCCACCGGCCTCGTTGCCCGCGGCGGCAAGATGGCGGCGCGTCGCGTCACGTCACGTGGCGGCCGCGCTGATGGCGGGGCGGGGACGTCACGTGCCCCTCCGTCCATTGACGGGTAGGGGACGTCACGTGACCCTCCACCCAGACACGAGGCGGGGACGTCACATGATCCTAATGGCGGGGACGCCACGTGACGTCTGTGGATTTTGCGTGGGCCGGGACGTCACGTGACGTCGGTGATTTGCGTGGGCGGGGGCCGGCAGGTGCCATTCACTCACTCATTGGTTTGGGGCGTGAGGGTCACGTGATCTCCATTCATGCCGGGCTTGGCGTCACGTGTTGGCCATTCATCGATGATTCGGGGCGGGGCCGGACATCACGTGCCGGACATTGATGGAGCAGATGGAGCAAAATGCTGGAGTAACTCAGCGGGACAGGCAGCATCTCTGGAGAGGAGGAAGGGGGGGGGACGGGTTGGGCTGAGACCCTGCTTCAGACCAGGCCGGCAAAGCAGAGGAAACAGACAACAGTCCAGCACAGGACTATGGCCCACTTCTCCTGTACTGACCCTGATATGACCCTGAAGCTGGAGGGAGGAATGTAGCAGGTGGGGAGAGGGGTGTGGAAAAATAGATGGGAGTCCAATGGGGCACATGGGAGAGGAGGGGGGTATGGGAGAGACAGGGGGTATGGGAGAGACAGAGGGTATGGGAGAGACAGGGTGTGTGGAAGGGGGGGGATTAGTTGGACATTGACTGAAAATGGACAATTCAATGTTCATACTGTGAGAAACAGGATGATTAAACCACCAGAAACAGGATACTGGAACTACCACGATGCCGGGGACAGGGCTATTAAACCGTCAGAGACAGAGACAGGCTGGATGATTGAACTACCACGATGCCGGGGACAGGGCTATTAAACCGTCAGGGGGTAGAGACAGATTGGATGATTGAACTACCACATGTTCGTTGGAGCACTGAGAGTGTGGTACGGGGAGAGAGGCAGACTGGACAAAGGGCCATAAATTTAGGAGAGTGTCAAAGCAGCAGGGGTGGGTTGAAATGGGTTGTGAAGGTAACTAAAGGTCATGTGGATAACTACTGCGCTTGCTCAGCTTAGTAAATGAATATTGCAAATACGCCCCTGAGTGGGGAACTGCCAATTGCCATGCACATACAATGTATGATCTGGGGGGGGGGTACCTGGGGGTGGTACAGAAGATTGTGCACCTCAGCGCTCTGATTGGAAGGAGCCCGAAGGGAGGAGGATTCAGCAGAAGGGAGGGAAATTCAACGAAGTTGTACTGTATAAAGAGAAGGCACTGTCTTTGTCTCGGTGTGTCTCAGTTTAGGGAGGCACCCGGTTCTGCAGACCCGTGAATAAATTTCTTGTTTCCACGACTTTGTCTCTGGCATCGTGATTGTGAGCACTCACATTTTACATCTCACAATACTGTGGTTTGAAAGCTACCCAAGGGGAATATGAGCTGCTGTTCTTCCAGTTTGTTTAAGTGGCCTGGTTCATGCAGTCAATGCAAAGGCATTGTAGGGAAGGGCTGGTATCTAAGGAGAGACAGAGAACTGGAAAACTGAGTGAAACACAAAGTGCTTGAGTATCTCAGTGGGTCAGGCAGCATCTGTGGAGGGAATGGCAAGCGATGTTGCAGATTGGAGCCCTTCACACTCTGCCAATATTAGAAAACGTGGGGCAGAGTCCACAAACATATCAGGGTACTTTTCAGAGGCCCCATGAGTGACATTGGTACATTGTCATAATAGAATCTATTAAGCCGATACCACTCCCAATATAGATTTGACAACACCATGTACAGATGGATAAAGATTGTGAATATAAAACCCCATGTACAATTTTGGATTTCTTCTTTTCATATCTTTCTGAATATATTTTATTTTTTAAATAAAGAAAGGAAATGGGCCATCCTGAATCATGTAAATGTTCAAGGCAGGGCTTTGAAAACTGAAGACAGACACAAAAAGCTGGAGTAACTCAATGGGTCAGGCAGTATCTCTGGAGAAAAGGAATAGGTGATGAGTGGGGTCAAGATCCTAATCAGTGTCCAAAGCAAAGATTTTTTAAAAACAACTGCTGGAGGAACATTGGATCAGGCAGCATCTGTTTAAGTAGAGGACAAATCACTTTTCAGGTCAGGATCCTTCTTCAGAGTGATGGCGTAGAGGGGAGATAGCTGATAGAAAGATTTGAGGGGAAGGGATGGAATAAGAGCTAGGAAGTGATCGGCTGACCCTGATGATCAGTCCGAAGTCCTGAATGAATGAATAAGTTTATTTGCCAAGTATGTGCATTTCCAAGGAATGTGCTTGGTGCTCCGCTCATAAATGACAATACAAACATACATTTAACAATTAAGAATGAAGCATAAACACATCATAATACAATATTATGGTCTAAACATGTCAGTGAAAATAAACCAGAGCAAAAAGAGACTACAGACTTTGGTTATTGAGTAGAACAACTACTCGTGCAAAAAAAGCTGTTTTAATGTCTGGCTGTGGCTGCTTTGACAGTCCGGAGTCGCCCTCCAGAGGGAAGTGCTTCGAAGATTTTGTGGCCAGGGTGAGAGGGGTCAGAGATCATCTTACCCGCTCTCTTCCTGGCCCTTGCACTGCACAGTTCGTCAATGGGGGGAAGGTTGCAGCCAACAACCTCAGCTGAGCGAATGATCCGTTGCAGCCTCCAGATGTCGCGCTTGGTGGCTGAGCCAAACCAGACCATGATGGAGGAGGTGAGGACAGACTCAATGATAGCAGTGTAGAATTGGACCTTCATTGCCTGTGGCAGATTGTGTTTCCTCAGTTGCCGCAGGAAGTACATCCTCTGTTGGGCCTTTTTGACTGTGGAGTCAATGGTGCCCTCCCCCCCCCATTTAAGGTCCCTGGAGATGATGGTTCCAACGAACTTAAATGACTCCACAGATGTGATAAGAAAATAACTGCTGATGCTGGTACAAATCGAAGGTATTTATTCACAGAATGCTGGAGTAACTCAGCAGGTCAGGCAGCATCTAAGGAGAGACGCTCTCAGGAGCGTCTGAAGAAGGGTCTCGACCCAAAACGACGCCATTCCTTCTCTCCTGAGATGCTGCCTGACCTGCTGAGTTACTCCAGTATTTTGTGAATAAATACCACAGATGTGATTGTGGTGTTGTTGATGGTGAGTGGATGTAGGGGAGGGGGATCTCATCAAAAGTCTACAATTAGTTACACTGTCTTAAGAGCATTGAGTTCCAGGTTGTTGCGATGGCACCAAGATGCCAGCTGTGTCACTTCCCATCTGTTGGCAGATTCCTCCCCATCCTGGATCGGTCCAATCCATGTTCTGTCACCC
>NW_027603551.1:0-13000 GCF_053455715.1 Rhinoraja longicauda
CTTGAATGCATTCAGAGAATCGGCAGTGAATTCCACAGATTTACAACTCTCTGACTGAAAACGTTTTTCCTCATCTCCGTACTAAATGGCCTAGCCTTTATTCTTAAACTGTGGTCCCTGGTTCTGGACTCCCCCAACATTGGGAACATGTTTCCTGCCTCTAACGTGTCCAACCCCTTAATAATCTTACATGTTTCGATAAGATCCCCATCTTTTCTCCCCGTATTGCCTTTTTAGTTATCTTCTGTTGCTCTTTAAAAGAGTCACAATCCTCTGGCTTTCCACTCTTCTTTGCTATGATATACTTCCCTTTTATTTTTATGCTGTCCTTGACTGCCCTTGTCAGCCATGGGTGCCTCTTACTCCCCTTAGAATTTTTTCTCCTCTTTGGGATAAATTGATCCTGCAACTTCTGCATTGTTCCCAGGAATACCTGCCATTGCTGTTCCACCGTCATCCCTGCTAGGGCCTCCTTCCAGTCAAATCTGGCCAGCTCCTGCCTCATGCCTCTGTAATCCTCTAAGAAAAGATAAGGTACAAGGGTAAACTAGCCAATAATATAAAGGAGGATAGTAAAAGCTTTTTTAGGTATGTGAAGAGGAAAAAAATAGTCAAGGCAAATGTGGGTCCCTTGAAGACAGAAGCGGCGGAATTTATTATGGGAAACAAGGAAATGGCAGACGAGTTGAACCGGTACTTTGGATCTGTCTTCACTAAGGAAGATACAAGCAATCTCCCAGATGTTCTAGTGGCCAGAGATCCTAGGGTGACAGAGGAACTGAAGGAAATCCACATTAGGCAGGAAATGGTGTTGGGTAGACTGATGGGACTGAAGGCTGATAAATTCTCAGGGCCTGATGGTCTGATTCCCAGAGTACTTAAGGAGGTGGCGCTAGAAATTGTGGACGCATTGGTGATCATTTTCCAATGTTCTATAGATTCAGGATCAGTTCCTGTGGATTGGAGGGTAGCTAATGTTGTCTCACTTTTTAAGAAAGGAGGGAGAGAGAAAACGGGAAATTATAGACCAGTTAGTCTGACATCAGTGGTGGGGAAGATGCTGGAGTCAATTATAAAAGACGAAATTGCGGAACATTTGGATAGTAGTAACAGGATTGTTCCGAGTCAGCATGGATTTACGAAGGGGAAATCATGCTTGACTAATCTTCTGGAATTCCTTGAGGATGTAAACAGGAAAATTGACGGGGAGAGCCGGTGGATGTGGTGTACCTTGACTTTCAGAAAGCCTTTGACAAGGTTCCACATAGGAGATTAGTGGGCAAAATTAGAGCACATGGTATTGGAGGTAGGGTACTGACATGGGTAGAAAATTGATTGACAGACAGAAAGCAAAGAGTGGGGATAAATGGGTCCCTTTCAGAATGGCAGGCAGTAACTCGTGGGGTACCGCAAGGCTCGGTGCTGGGACCGCAGCTATTTACAATATACATTAATGACTTGGATGAAGGGATTAAAAGTACCATTAGCAAATTTGCAGATGATACAAAGCTGGGTGGTAGTGTGAACTGTGAGGAAGATGCTATGAGGTTGCAGGGTGACTTGGACAGGTTGTGTGAGTGGGCGGATGCATGGCAGATGCAGTTTAATGTGGATAAGTGCGAGGTTATCCACTTTGGTGGTAAGAATAGGAAGGCAGAGTATTATCTGAATGGTGTCAAGTTAGGAACAGGGGACGTACAACGAGATCTGGGTGTCCTAGTGCATCAGTCACTGAAAGGAAGTATGCAGGTACAGCAGGCAGTGAAGAAAGCCAATGGAATGTTGGCCTTCATAACAAGAGGAGTTGAGTATAGGAGCAAAGAGATCCTTCTGCAGTTGTACAGGGCCCTAGTGAGACCGCACCTGGAGTACTGAGTGCAGTTGTGTCTCCAAATTTGAGGAAGGATATTATTGCTATTGAGGGCGTGCAGCGTAGGTTTACTAGGTTAATTCCCAGAATGGCGGGACTATCATATGTTGAAAGACTGGAGCGACTAGGCTTGTATACACAGGAATTTAGAAGGATGAGAGGAGATCTTATCGAAACGTATAAGATTATTAAGGGGTTGGACACGTTAGAGGCAGGAAACATGTTCCCAATGTTGGGGGAGTCCAGAACAAGGGGCCACAGTTTAAGAATAAGGGGTAGGCCATTTAGAACTGAGATGAGGAAAAACGTTTTCAGTCAGAGAGTTGTGAATCTGTGGAATTCTGTGCCTCAGAAGGCAGTGGAGGCCAATTCTCTGAATGCATTCAAGAGAGAGCTGGATAGAGCTCTTAAGGATAGCAGAGTCAGGGGGTATGGGGAGAAGGAAGGAACGGGGTACTGATTGAGAATGATCAGCCATGATCACATTGAATGGTGGTGCTGGCTCGAAGGGCCGAATGGCCTACTCCTGCACCTATTGTCTATTGTGCCTGGAGAATAAAGGATTTGGCAATTGGAGATTGAACTCGGGCAGACGTGGGTGAGCGACGGAACTGTATTCAGCCATGATCACATTGAATGGCGGTGCTGGCTCGAAGGGCCGAATGGCCTCCTCCTGCACCTATTGTCTAATCCCCTTTGCTATACTGCAATACTGACACTTCCTATTTTCCCTTCTCCCTCTTAATTTGTTGAGTAAAACTTATCATATTATGATCACTGCATCCTATTGGCTTTTAACCTTGAGTCCCCTTATCAGATCAGGTGGCGGCGCCTAACGGCAGCGGCTGACTAGCAGTCTGTTCGTCTTTTTTTTGTTGAGTGTCGGTGTTGGGATGATTTTTATATATATATTTTTTGGTTGTGTATGTGTGGGAGGGGGTGGTGGTGTGTGGGGGGTGGGTGGGTGTGGGGAACTTTTCTCTTCCTCACGGCGCGGGGTGCGGCTCGGCTGCGGGGCCTAACATCCCCCGGTGCGGCTCGGCCGCTGGACTTTACATCGCCCGGTGCAGCTTGGCCGCTGGACTTTACATCCCGGTGCGGCTCGGCCGCTGGACTTTACATCCCGGTGCGGCTCGGCCGCTGGACTTTACATCCCGGTGCGGCTTGGCCGCTGGACTTACATCGCCCGATGCAGCTCGGCTGCAGGACTTAACACCGCCCGGTGCAGCTCGGCTGCGGGGCTTAACACCGCCCGGTGCAACTCGGCTGCGGGACTTTACATCGCCCGGTGCAGCTCGGCTGCGGGGCTTAACACCGCCCGGTGCAGCTCGGCTGCGGGGCTTAACACCGCCCGGTGCAACTCGGCTGCGGGACTTAACACCGCCCGGTGCGGCTCGGCTGCGGGACTTTTAACCGCTGGTGCGGCTCGACCGCGGGACTTAGCTGCGCAAGGCTTGGTCGCGGGCCTTTCATCGCCCGGTTCGGCCGCGAGACGTTTCAGCGCCCGGTGCAGGGACTGTGCGGGTCGGTCGGGGACGAGCTGCCTGTCCGTGGGCGTGGGGAAGAGAGGGGAAGTTTTGTTGCCTCCATCACAGTGAGGGGGTGTTTGGAGTCACTGTGATGGACGTTTGTGTTGGGGTCATGTGTCTTGTGTTCTTTTTTTTTTTCTTCTTTTTTTTTTTCTATGACTGCTATGTAGTTTCGTTCGGTACTTCGGTACCGAACGACAAATAAAATTCTGTTATACCTGTTATATACAACACTAAATCCAGAATTGCCTTCTCCCTGGTAGGCTCCAGTACAAGCTGTTCTAAGAATCCATCTCGGAGGCACTCCACAAACTCTCTTTCCTGGCGTCCATTACCAACCTGATTTTCCCAGTCTACCTGCATGTTGAAATCTCCCATAACCACCATAGCATTACATTTGCCTCATGCCAATTTTATCTCCTGATTCAACTTGCACCCTATGTCGAGGCTACTGTTTGGGGCCCTGTAGATAACTCCCATTAGGGTCTTCTTACGCTTACAATTCCTCATTTCTACCCATACTGATTCTACATCTCCTGATTCTATGTCACCCTTGCAAGGGAGTGAATATCATTCCTTACCAACAGAGCGACCCCACCCCCTCTCCCCACCTGTCTGTCTTTTCTATATGTTGTGTACCCCTGAATATTCAGTTCCCAGCCCTGGTCCTCTTGTAGCCATGTCCCCGTGATTCCCACAACATCATACTTGCCAATGTCTAACTGAGCCTCAAGCTCATCTACTTTATTTTTCATACTTTGCGCATTTAAATACAACACTTTAACTCCCCTCCCCTCTCACACCGGTCACAATTGGCCCTGACCTTACTCTCTTATCCCATCTAGAACTTCCCTTCTCATTTATTCGAGAGTCCTTTGCAATTTCTCCTGTATTCGCTTCCCCTTTAACTCCATCTCCATATTCCCAATTTGTCAACCCCTCCCCCCCACTACTTAGTTTAAAGCCACACGTGTAGCACTAGCAAACCTGCCTGCCAGAATATTGGTCCCCCTGCTGTTAAGGTGCAACCAGTCCCTTTTGTACAGGTCACCCCTACCCCAGAAGAGATCCCAGTGGTCTAGAAATCTAAATTCCTGCTCCCTACACCAGCCCCTCAGCCATACATTCATATCCCCGATCTCTCTGTTCCTGCCCTCACCAGCACGAGGTACAGGTCACAGTCCAGAGATAACCACGCTTGACGTCCTACTTCTCAGTCTTGTTTCTAACTCTCTAAACTCACATTGCAGTATCTCCTTCCTCTTCCTCCCGACGTCGTTCGTGCCCACATGCACAACTACTTCCGGTTGATCGCCTTCCCTCACTAGGATGTTCTAAAGCCGCTCCGTGATGTCTTGAACCCTGGCACCAGGGAGGCAACAGACCATCCTCAAGTCCCGCCTGCCGCCACAGCATCTACTGTCCGTACCCCAGACAATGGGGTCACCCACTACTATGGCTCTTCCTGTCTTCGGTCTCCCCGGTAAGTCTCCTTGCCTGGATTAGAGCCGCCAACTTGTCCGCCGCTTGGACTGGAAGCGTCTTCTGCCCCGACAGCTCCCAAGAGGGTGTACCTGTTTGCAATAGGCACAGTCACTGGGGTCTCCTGGAGTCCACGTTCGCTCCCCCTTGAAATGGGCTCCCACCTTCACTCGACCTGTACCCTTGGAGTGACAGCCTCACAGTAGGTCCTGTCCAGGAAACTTTCACTTTCCCAGATGGCCCTGAGGTCATCCAGCTGCTTTTCCAACTCCACCACACGTCCATTCAGGAGCTGCACCTGGACACAGTTCTGGCAGGTGCAGCTCCCAGAAGCTCCAGCGGTGTCCCTACCTTCCCACATCGTGCAGGAAACACACTGCACCAGCTTGTCTGCCATTACTTTATTGTCAAAAAACAAATCAGGCTCAAAAACAAGTGTATCCTCCCCACCTCAGCCCCCTCGCCGAAGACTCGCAGCCAAAGAAAACCTCGCAGCCAAAGAAAACCTCGCAGCCAAAGAAAACCTCGCAGCCAAAGACTCGAACTTTTCTCACAGGGCACTTAAGACTCGCACTTCCCTCGACAGGGCCACACCCAGGCCGGGCTGCACCCCTTGTGCAAGCCTTGTTTATATCAGTCACTAAATTGCCTAATTGGCCAATTTACCAAACATCTAATTTAATTGAGCAGCCAATCCATGTACTCACTTCTCTCCTGCCTTCCTGATGAGCTTGGAGGTATGCGCTTCACTGATTGCCTGCTAGCGTCCCTTTGGCACTCTTTTTAAACTGACTTTTTACCTTCAATTAACACTTACTTGCTTTCAAGTCAAGTCAAGTCTATTTGTCACATACATATACAAGATGTGCAGTGAAATGAAAGTGGCAACGCCTGCGGATTGTGCTAAACTACAAAACAGAATAGAAAAAAATGATTTTATCACAAAAAATAAATTAATACAGTAAATTAAATTAGTCCCTGGTGATGTGAGAGTTAACAGTCCGGATGGCCTGTGGGAAGAAACTCCGTCTCATCCTCTCTGTTTTCACAGCGTGACAGCGGAGGCGTTTGCCTGACTGTAGCAGCTGGAACAGTCCGTTGCTGGGGTGGTAGAGGTCCCCCATAATGTTGCTGGCTCTGGATCTGCACCTCCTGATGTATAGGTCCTGCAGGGGGTTGAGTGTAGTTCCCATAGTGCGTTCAGCCGAACGCACTACTCTCTGCAGGGCCTTCCTGTCCTGGGCAGAGTTGTTCCCAAACCAGATTGTGATGTTCCCGGACAAGATGCTTTCTACAGCCCCAGAGTAGAAGCACTGAAGGATCCTTAGAGAGACTCTAAATTTCCTCAACTATCTGAGGTGGTAAAGGCACTGCCTTGCCTTACTCACCAGTTTGGCAATGTGTGTTGTCCATGTCAGATCCTCTGTGATGTGACTCCCAGGTATTTAAAGCTGCCCACCCTATCCACAGTAATCCCATTTATATCCAGTGGCGTGTACGTCCTCGGATGTTGAGCCCTTCTAAAGTCTACAATCAGCTCCTTCGTTTTTGTGACATTCAAGAGGAGGCTGTTGTCCTGACACCAGAGTGCCAGATCAGCCACCTCCTCCCGGTAGGCCTTCTCATCGTTGTCGGAGATCAGGCCCACCACCACAGTGTCATCAGCAAACTTGATGATGGAGTTTGAGCTGAACCTGGCCACACAGTCATGTGTGTACAGGGAGTACAGTAGGGGGCTAAGGACGCAACCCTGGGGGGATCCTGTGTTCAGGGTGAGGAGGCTGGATGTGTGCTCCCCCATCCTGACCACTTGGGGCCTGGCGGTGAGAAAGTCCAGGACCCAGGCACACAGGGGAATGTTAAGCCCCAGTTTCAGCAGCTTCTCAGCCAGTCTGGTGGGGACTATTGAGTTGAAAGCTGAACTAAAATCAATGAACAGCATCCTCACATAGGCCCTCTTCTGGCTGTCCAGATGCGATAGAACCTGGGAGAACGCATCATCTGTGAATCTGTTCGAACCGGTATGCGAACTGAAGCGGATCCATATTGCAAGGGAGGAAGGCACAGATGTGGTTCTTGATTAGTCTCTCGAAGCATTTCATGACCACCGAGGTGAGGGCCACCGGTCGATAGTCATACAAACAAGCTGGAGAGGCATTCTTTGGCACTGGTACGATGATGGATCCTTTGAAGCATGCAGGGATCACGGACTTTGCCAAGGAGAGGTTGAATATTGTGGTGAGGACTGGAACAAGCTGAGTGGCACAAGACTTTAGTACTCGCCCAGATATACCATCTGGGCCTCCAGCTTTCCTCGTATTCATATGCGTCAGCGCCCTCCTCACATCGTGCTCAGACACCGAGAATGCGTGCACGTCCCCCGCGGTGGATCCCCCTCCAGCCTCGCTAGCCAGCGCGCTGGCGGCGTTGTTTTTAGACGGCGAGCTAGGGGTAATGTTGCCCATCTCAAACCGTGTAGCAGGAGTTCAAGTCATCAGCTTGGGAGGTGCCGGCACTTCCGGTTGAGGGGGGGCTGCACCGGTAGTTAGTTATAGTCCGTAGCCCCTGCCAAAGGCGCCTGGTGTCCTGCTGCTCCATCAGCGACTCCATCCTGTCCCTGTACCTCCTTTTTGCGTCCTTCACTACCCTTCGCAGTCGGTAAGACTCTACCTTGTAGTTGGCCATATTGCCGGATGCCAGGCCGGAGTTGTAAGCAGCGGTGCGAGCATTCAAGGCAACGCGAATAGACCTGTCCACCCAGGGTTTTTGAATAGGAAAGATACTGACCCTTACCGTGGGGACGATGTTATCGGCTATTGTGGCAATGAAGTCCGTAACCGCTTCCACAAACTCATTGACGTCTCTGGAACTTGCTTGGAATATATTCCAGTCGACATCGCTCAGTGCAGCTTGCAGCATGGCCTCTGAATGGTCAGACCACCACTTTACGTCCCTCGACACCGCCGTTTCCCATACTATCCGTTGTTTATACTCCGGCAGCAGGAAAATGGCAGCGTGGTGAGATTTTCCAAAAGGAGGGAGAGGAACGGCCTTATAGTCTTTCCTGAATGGCGTGTACCAATGGTCCAAAGTTCTTTCCTCCCTGGTGACACACGTGAGGTGTTGGCAGAAGTTAGGCATGACCTTTTTGAGATTTGCCCTATTAAAATCTCCAGCCACCAGCACAGCCGCATCAGGGTTCTTGTTTTGTTGTCGACACAACACATCATGTAGGGCCGATAGTGCCACGTCGGCGTCCGCAGGCGGTGGAATATAGACGGCTGAACTCCCGGGGAAGGTAAAATGGATAGCATGAGATAGTCAGCAGGAACGAGAAAGTGTCTTAATATTCCTAGGGTTGCACCAGTTATTGTTGGTCATGACGCAAACTCCTCCACCCTTGGATTTCCCCGATTCTTCTATTCTGTCCGCACGGAAAACAGTGAAGGACTCGGTTGGGAAGATCACCTGATCCAGCACCAGCGGGGTCAGCCATGTCTCGGTCAGACAGAAGATGTTGCAGTCTCTTTTGTCCCGCTGGAATCTGATCCTCTCTCTGAGCTTGTTCTCCAGGGATTGGACGTTCGCCTGAAGGATGCTGGGCAGAGGTGGACGGAAGGCTTGGGCTCTCAGCCTATTCCGAATCCCCCCCCCGCCTTCCACGATGTTTTCTCCGACTTTTTCTCGGAGCCGCGCTCCCATTGATGTTGCCGCGGCGTGCTCTTTTGATCTCCGTCGGCCACGCTGGATCGGTGAGTACAGTGGCTAATAAATCTTTGGTTACGCTAAGGTTTCGTTTTACGAGAGTTTTCCAGTTGTACATTACTAGTGCTAGTGTGTTAGTACTTAAAAATAAATTTTAAAAGAATATACAAGTTAAAAAAACGCACAATCTCCGCAGACCTACCACGACGCCGACTGGACTCGGTCGCGCCATCTTAGGTTTCAGCGAAGTCGTCCTTGCTCTTGCTCTCCCGACCTTTACTGACTGACTGCTAGCGTCCCTTTGGCGCTCTTTTCAAACTGGCACACGACGGCCCGACCCCCTGACCACGTGATTGGCCGGCCCAGATCACGTCCGGTCCACACGAGAGTTCGAGCCTGACAAAGAGTGGTGAATCTGTGGAATTCTTTGCCACAGAAGGCCAAGTCAATGGATACTTTTGAGGTAGAGATAGATAGATTCTTAATTAGTACAGGTGTCAGGGGTTCATATCATATCATATCATATATATACAGCCGGAAACAGGCCTTTTCGGCCCTCCAAGTCCGTGCCGCCCAGTGATCCCCGTACATTAACACTATCCTACACCCACTAGGGACAATTTTTACATTTTACCCAGCCAATTAACCTACATACCTGTACGTCTTTGGAGTGTGGGAGGAAACCGAAGATCTCGGAGAAAACCCACGCAGGTCACGGGGAGAACGTACAAACTCCTTACAGTGCAGCACCCGTAGTCAGGATCGAACCTGAGTCTCTGGCGCTGCATTCGCTGTAAAGCAGCAACTCTACCGCTGCGCTACCGTGCCGCCCTGGTTATGGGGGGAAGGCAGGAGAATTGAGTTGGGAGGGAAAGATTGATTGAATGGCAGTGTAGACTTGATGGGCCAAATGGCCTAATTATGCTCCTATCATAAGGTCAGATGGAATAGGAGGAGAAGAACGTCCTTTAATTGTGAGGCTATGACCTCCCACTGGTGGAAACATCCTCTCCACATCCACTCTAACTCAGCCTTTCACTATTCTGTATGTTTCAATGCAGTCCCCCATCATTCTTCTAAACTCCAGCGAGTACAGGCCCAGTGCCAACAAACTCCCATCATAGGTTAACCTACTCATTCCTGGGATCAATCTCGTAAACCTCCTCTGGACCCTCTCCAGAGCCAGCACATCCTTCCTCAGATACAGGGCACAAAATTGCTCGCCATATTACAAATGCGGCCTTACCAGCGCCTGACAGAGGCTCAGCATTACATCCCTGTTTTTGTATACAAGCCTGATTGTATAAATGCTAGCATTGAGTTTCCTCTCTTTACTACCGTTATCACTATAACATTTGAAGTGGCAGAGACTCGAGAGGCCCAACGACCTCTTGATAGATGAGGAAGTAGACAGAAGTTGTAACAGGAAATTTAGTGCTAAAAATGAAAATGTTCTTTCACAAAATGATGGGAAATGTATCATCGAGTTCCCCAAAGCTGACTGGACAAAACACTCCCTTTATTCATCAAGAAAACAAAATGCTGGAGGAGCTCAGCGGATCTGTGGGGGTTGGACAAAAGTGCAGGAGGAACTCAGCGGGACGGGCAACACCACTAGAGGGAAGGAATGGGTAACGTTTCGAGTAGAGACCCTTCTGTGTATGCATCCCTCCTTCCCTCCCTCCCTCGCTCTCTCTCTCCCTCTCTCATTGTCTCTCTCTCCCAGGATTGTGTTTGTGTGTCTGCCTGTGTGTTTGTGCCCTCTCCACCTGTCTCTGTGACTCTCTCCCCTCCGACCCCTACACCCCCTCTCCCTGTCTCTCTAACCCCCTCCCCTCTGGCACCGACACCCCCTCTCTGTAATTCCCTCCTCTCCCCTCCATCCCCTACACCCTCTCTCCCCTCCTCTGTAACCTCCAGCCCCTACACCCTCTCTCCCCGTCTCTGTAACCCACTCCCCTCCAGCACCTGCACCTCTCCCCTCCTCTGTAACCCCCTCCCCTCCAGCCCTTACACCTCCTCTCCCCATCTCTGTAACCCCCTCCCCTCCGGCCCTTACACCTCCTCTCCCCGTCTCTGTAACCCCCTCCCCTCCAGCCCCTACACACCCTTCCCCATCTCTGTAACCCCCTCCCCTCCAGCCCCTACACCCTCTCTCCCCGTCTCTGTCACCCACTCCCCTCCAGCACCTGCACCTCTCCCCATCTCTGTAACTCCCTTCCCTCCGGCCCTTACACCTCCTCTCCCCGTCTCTTTAACCCCCTCCCCTCTGCCCCCTACACACCCTCTCCCCGTCTCTGTAACCCCCTCCCCTCCGGCCCTTACACCTCCTCTCCCCGTCTCTTTAACCCCCTCCCCTCCACCCCCTCCACACCCTCTCCCCATCTCTGTAAACCTCTCCCATCTCTGTAAACCTCTCCCCTCCACCCCTCTCCCCGATTCATATCTCACAAAAATACCTTTCTTCATTTTGATTCCAGAGTTGACTTACGTAGGCCGAACACAGGTCAGTTTTCTCATCACCTTCGACACTGCAAATCGAAGGGTAGATAGATTAGACACAAAGTGCTGGAGCAACTCACAGGCATGTGAGTGAGGTCAACAAAAAAGGAAGAAAAGAGCCGAGCGCTTGCATGAGGCGTACAACGCAAAATTACACACAAAATTACCAGTTTCAAGCCTCTTTTAGTGCATTTCAAAGTAAAAACAGGCATTACAAAATAATGTGAATATGTCACTGCACACTAATAAAATTTTCAGTAAATTTGCACATTAATTGATAATCAGCCCAAAGAGGTGATTGGCTTTTCTGCTTTGTTTTATATTTTAACCCTGTCTTAATTAATTTAGTTATGTAATCTTGCACTTAAATTTAATATTTACTCATTACACTTCCACCACTGATTTTCTGGCACTCTTGGTTCCAGAGCTTTGCTGGTTTATCCAGCAGGCCAAGGAAGTCGCCTATGGGGATAGATTTACTGGCTCCAGCTGGGCTGGAGTTCCAGAGCCCCGGCCGCAGGTTACAAATTCAACCCACCGATCGGCCGTGGAAGTCCCGATGGGGTCGAGATTGGCTGCCTTGCCCAGCCAAGGAGCCACATTTTCGGGAAGACTTCCAGGGCGCACCGGGGGGGGGGGAATTCTTGCGGAATCCCGAGCAACCTCTAGTGGAACCCTAGTGTTCATTACGTATATATATTGTTTTTTTTCTTTCTTTCGATCCGATTTCTCCCTTTATTTCGCAAAGTGAATAATGCGGAAACCATGCAAAAAGCACGTAAAATGGATTTTTAAAATGCGGAAATCTGCGGAAAATTCCAGTGCCTGAACTCAGTGGGACGGGCAGCATCTCTGGAGAGAAGGAATGAGTGATGTTTAGGGTTGAGACCCTTCTTCAGACTGAGTGTCAGGGGAGAGGGAAACAAGATATATAGACGGTGATGTAGAGATACAGAACAAATGAATGAAATTTGTGCAAAAAAAGTAACGATGGCAAAGGAAACAGGCCACTGTTAGCGGTTTGCTAGGTGAGAACGAGAAGCTGGTGCGGCTTGGGTGGGGGAGGGATGGAGAGAGAGGCAATGCAGGGGTTACTTGAAGAGAGCGAAATCAATATTCATACCAAACCGAGAGGCGGCAAGGGAGGCGGTGGAAAAGCATCGTCCGACAGAACAAAAATCTGTAATAAAGAGGTCTGCCATCACGAGGGTTTACGGTTGAGAGGGTGAATTTAGTTGAGGATGGAACAGCAGATGCTGGCTGAAACCAAAGATGGACAAAAGTTGGAGTAACTCAATGGGTCAGTTTAGTTAGTTTAGAGATACAGCGCGTAAACAGGCCCTTCAGCCCAACGAGTCCGTGCTGACCAGTGATCACCCGTTCACACTAGGTATATGTGTTTAGTTTAGAGATACATCGCAGAAACAGGCCATTCGGCCCATCGTGTTCACGATGACCAGCAATGATTCTCTGCATTAGTGCGGCGATAGCGTAGCAATAGAACTACTGCCTTAGAGCGCGAGAGTCCCAGGTTCGATCCTGGCTACGGGTGCTATCTGTGCGGAGTTTGCACGATTTCCCCATGACTGCGTGGGATTTCTCCGGGTGCTTGGGTTTCCTCCCACACTCCAAAGAAGTACAGGTTTGTGGGTTAATTGTCCCCAGTGTGCATGGGGCAGTGTTAATGTGCAGGGATCGCAGGTCGCCATGGACTCGGGCTGAAGGGTGTGTTTACGTGCGGTATCTCTAAGCTAAACTAAACTAACAAATAACACAAACAAATTGCTCTCATATTTATACATGAACACCAAAAATATATATATTTAATGTTATAAATTTAGTTTAATTTAGTTTAAAGATACAGCGTGGAAACAGGCCCTTCGTCCCACCGAGTCTGCGCCAACCATCGATC
>NW_027603552.1:0-13000 GCF_053455715.1 Rhinoraja longicauda
CCTCATTTCGGGAGAGTCCAGAACCAGGGGGGTCACAGTTTAAGAATAAGGGGGAGGACATTTAGGACTGAAATGAGGAAAAACATTTTCACCCAGAGAGTTGTGAATCTGTGGAATTCTCTGCCACAGAAGGCAGTGGAGGCCGATTCACTGGATGTTTTCATGAGAGAGTTAGATTTAGCTCTTAGGGCTAACGGAATCAAGGGATGTGGGGAAAAAGCAGGAACAGGGTACTGATTTTAGATTATCAGCCATGATCATATTTAATGGTGGTGCTGGCTCGAAGGGCCAAATGGCCTACTCCTGCACCTATTTCTCTATGTTTCTGTGTCTACTTTAGTCAGGTTCTGTTCTCTGTTGTTAAAGGACAAATGGCAATTGTAAAACAAACAAAATGAGGTTGAAAGGGTAACAGGATTTTGCTCATCTACCATGGGCTGTGTTTATTAATCTGTGATTTTCAGAGGTGCATGATCTATAATTGTTCTTAAACCATTCTGAAGAAGGAAAAAAATGATTAAGTGCCCGTTACAGTAAACACCTCAAAGCAAAATGTTGTATATCAGGAATATAAAGGGGACACCATTTAAAACTGAGGTGAGAAATCATTTTTCACCCAGAGAGTTGTGGATTTGTGGAACTCTCTGCCACAGAGGGCAGTGGAGGCCAATTCACTGGATGGATTTAAAAAAGAGTTATATAGAGCTCTAGGGCCTAGCGGAATCAAGGGATACGGGGAGAAGGCAGGCACGGGTTACTGATTGTGGATGATCAGCCATGATCACAATGAATGGTGGTGCTGGCTCGAAGGGCCAAATGGCCTCAACCTGCACCTAATTTCTATGTTTCTATGTTTCAATAGACAATAGACAATAGACAATAGGTGCAGGAGTAGGCCATTCAGCCCTTCGAGCCAGCACCGCCATTCAATGCGATCATGGCTGATCACTATCAATCAGTACCCCGTTCCTGCCTTCTCCCCATACCCCCTCACTCCGCTATCCTTAAGAGCTCTATCCAGCTCTCTCTTGAAAGCATCCAACGAACTGGCCTCCACTGCCTTCTGAGGCAGAGAATTCCACACCTTCACCACCCTCTGACTGAAAAAGTTCTTCCTCATCTCCGTTCTAAATGGCCTACCCCTTATTCTCAAACTGTGGCCCCTTGTTCTGGACTCCCCCAACATAGGGAACATGTTATCTGCCTCTAATGTGTCCAATCCCCTAATTATCTTATATGTTTCAATAAGATCCCCCCTCATCCTTCTAAATTCCAGTGTATACAAGCCCAATCGCTCCAGCCTTTCAACATACGACAGTCCCGCCATTCCGGGAATTAATCTAGTGAACCTACGCTGCACGCCCTCCATAGCAAGAATATCCTTCCTCAAATTTGGAGACCAAAACTGCACACAGTACTCCAGGTGCGGTCTCACCAGGGCCCGGTACAACTGTAGAAGGACCTCTTTGCTCCTATACTCAACTCCTCTTGTTACGAAGGCCAACATTCCATTGGCTTTCTTCACTGCCTGCTGTACCTGCATGCTTCCTTTCATTGACTGATGCACTAGGACACCCAGATCTCGTTGAACCCCCCCTCCTCCTAACTTGACACCATTCAGATAATAATCTGCCTTTCTATTCTTACTTCCAAAGTGAATAACCTCACACTTATCTACATTAAACTGCATCTGCCATGTATCCGCCCACTCACACAACCTGTCCAGGTCACCCTGCAGCCTTATTGCATCTTCCTCACAATTCACACTACCCCCCAACTTAGTATCATCTGCAAATTTGCTAATGGTACTTTTAATCCCTTCGTCTAAGTCATTAATGTATATCGTAAATAGCTGGGGTCCCAGCACCGAACCTTGCGGTACCCCACTGGTCACTGCCTGCCATTCCGAAAGGGACCCATTTATCCCCACTCTTTGCTTTCTGTCTGTTAACCAATTTTCTATCCATGTCAGTACCCTACCCCCAATACCATGTGCCCTAATTTTGCCCACTAATCTCCTATGTGGGACCTTGTCGAAGGCTTTCTGAAAGTCGAGGTACACCACATCCACTGACTCTCCCTTGTCAATTTTCCTAGTTACATCCTCAAAAAATTCCAGTAGATTTGTCAAGCATGATTTCCCCTTCGTAAATCCATGCTGACTCGGAACGATCCCGTTACTGCTATCCAAATGCTCAGCAATTTCGTCTTTTATAATTGACTCCAGCATTTTCCCCACCACTGATGTCAGACTAACTGGTCTATAATTACCCGTTTTCTCTCTCCCTCCTTTCTTAAAAAGTGGGATAACATTTGCTATTCTCCAATCCACAGGAACTGATCCTGAATCTATAGAACATTGAAAAATGATCTCCAATGCTTCCACTATTTCTAGAGCCACCTCCTTAAGTACTCTGGGATGCAGACCATCAGGCCCTGGGGATTTATCAGCCTTCAGTCCCATCAGTCTACCCAAAACCATTTCCTGCCTAATGTGGATTTCCTTCAGTTCCTCCATCACCCTAGGTTCTCCAGCCCCTAGAACATTTGGGAGATTGTGTGTATCTTCCTCAGTGAAGACAGATCCAAAGTAACGGTTTAACTCGTCTGCCATTTCTTTGTTCCCCATAATAAATTCCCCTGCTTCTGTCTTCAAGGGACCCACATTTGCCTTGACTATTTTTTTCCTCTTCACGTACCTAAAAAAACTTTTGCTATCCTCCTTTATATTATTGGCTAGTTTACCCTCGTACCTCATCTTTTCTCCCCGTATTGCCTTTTTAGTTAACTTTTGTTGCTCTTTAAAAGAGTCCCAATCCTCTGTCTTCCCACTCTTCTTTGCTATGTTATACTTCCTCTCCTTAATTTTTATGCTGTCCCTGACTTCCCTTGTCAGCCACAGGTGTCTCTTACTCCCCTTAGAGTCTTTCCACCTCTTTGGAATAAATTGATCCTGCAACCTCTGCATTATTCCCAGGAATACCTGCCATTGCTGTTCTACCGTCTTCCCTGCTAGGGCCTCCTTCCAATCAATTTTGGCCAGCTCCCGCCTCATGCCTCTGTAATCCCCTTTGCTATACTGCAATACCGACACTTCCGATTTTCCCTTCTGCCTTTCCATTTGCAGAGTAAAACTTATCATGTTGTGATCACTGCCTCCTAATGGCTCTTTTACCTCTAGTCCCCTTATCAGATCAGGATCATTACACAACACTAAATCCAGAATTGCCTTCTCCCTGGTAGGCTCCAGTACAAGCTGTTCTAAGAATCCATCTCGAAGGCACTCTACAAACTCTCTTTCCTGGGGTCCATTTCCAACCTGATTTTCCCAGTCTACCTGCATGTTGAAATCTCCCATAACCACCGTAGCATTACATTTTTGACACGCCAATTTTATCTCCTGATTTAACTTGCACCCTAAGTCGAGGCTACTGTTTGGGGGCCTATAGATAACTCCCATTAGGGTCTTTTTACCCTTACAATTTCTCATTTCTATCCATACTGATTCAACATCTCCTGATTCTATGTCACCCCTTGCAAGGGAATGAATATCATTCCTTACCATCAGAGCAACCCCACCCCCTCTGCCCACCTGTCTGTCTTTTCTATACGTTGTGTACCCCTGAATATTCAGTTCCCAGCCCTGGTCCTCTTGTAGCCATGTCTCAGTGATCCCTACAACATCATACTTGCCCATGACTAACTGAGCCTCAAGCTCATCCACTTTATTTTTTATACTACGCGCATTTAAGTACAACACTTTAACTTCTGTATTTACCTCCCCTCTCACATCGTTCACAATTGGCCCTGCCCTTAATTTCTTTTCCGCTCTAGAACTTCTGTTCCCATTCTTCCGAGAGTCTTTTGCAATATCTCCTGTATTCCCTTTTACCTCATCTTCATATTCACAATTTGTTAACCCCTCCCCCCCACTACTTAGTTTAAAGCCACAGGTGTCACACTAGCAAACCTGCTTGCCAGAATGTTTGTCCCCCTGCTGTTAAGATGTAACCCGTCCCTTTTGTACAAGTCACCCCTAGCCCAGAAGAGATCCCAGTGGTCCAGAAATCTAAATCCCTGCTCTCTGCACCAGTCCCTCAGCCATAAATTCATACCCTCTATCTCTCTGTTCCTGGCCTCACCAGCACGAGGTACCGGTAGCAGTCCAGAGATAACTACCTTCGACGTCCTACTTCTCAGCGTTTTTCCCAACTCTCTAAACTCCCGCTGTAGCACCTCCTTCCTCTTCCGCCCGACGTCATTCGTGCCCACGTGCACAACGACTTCAGGTTGATCGCCTTCCCTCGCTAGGATTTTCTGAAGCCGGTCTGTGATGTGTTGAACCCTGGCACCAGGGAGGCAACAGACCATCCTCAAGTCCCTCCTGCTGCCACAGAATCTTCTATCCGTCCCTCGGACTATGGAGTCACCGACCACTACGGCTCTTCCAGACTTCGGTCTCCCCTGTCGTGTATCCTTGCCAACAGGTCCGCCACTCGGACTGGAAACGTCTTCTGCCCCGACAGTTCCCAAGAGGGTATACCTATTTGCAATAGGCACAGCCACTGGGGTCTCCTGTAGTCCACGTCCACTCCCCCCGGAAACAGTCTCCCACCTTCGCTCGACCTGGACCGTTGGCGTGACAGCCTCACAATAGGTCCTGTCGAGGAAACTCTCGCATTCCCGGATGGCCCTGAGGTCATCCAACTGCCTCTCCAACTCCACCACACGTCCCTTCAGGAGCTGCACCTGGACACAGTTCTTGCAGGTGTAGCTCCCAGAAGCTCCAGCGACGTCCCTGTCTTCCCACATCCTGCAGGAAACACACCGCACCAACTTTTCCGCCATCACCTTGTGCCTATAACCAGCTCTGGCTTAAAACAATGGTATCCTCCTCACCTCAGCCTCCTCGCCGAAGACTCGCAGCCAAAGACTCGCACTTTTCTCACTGGGCACTTCCCTCACTGGTCTGCACCAGGAGCAGGTGAACCTTTGTTTGGGGAACAATCTGCTTGTTCCCAGCAATCGCTGGATTTGCCACTCTTAAATAAAGTCTCGGTTGTCTTGACTGAACTTTGTGTTGTGTTTTTAAAGTTTTCTTTAACACAACGTGGTCACTTCAGGAGCAAAACACTTCATCGTAAAAGTGAGGAAACGAGTTAGTTTGCAGCAGCAGAGAAATTGGGTGAGGGAATGGTACGAACAGCAGATGGGATATGGATTTGACCAGGTATGTATGTATTTGCACAGCACCTGTTTCGTACAGATCGACACAAAAAGCTGGAGTAACTCAGCGGGACAGGCAGCATCTCTGGAGAGAAGGAATGGGTGACGTTTCGGGTCAAGACCCTTCTTCAGACTGGTTAGGGGTAAGGGAAACAAGAGATATAGACGGTGATGATGTGGAGAGATAAAGAACAATGAATGAAAGATATGCAGAAAAGTAACAATGATAAAGGGAACAGGCCATTGTTAGCTGGTTGTTGGGTGAAAACGAGAAGCTGGTGCGACTTGGGTGGGGGAGGGATAGAGAGAGAGGGAATGCTGGGGCTACCTGAAGTGAGAGAAATCAAAATTCATACCACTGGGCTGTAAGCTGGCCAAGCGAAATATGAGATGCTGTTCCCCCAATTTGCATATAGCCTCACTCTGACAATGGAGGAGTCCTAGGACTGAAAGGTCTGTGTGGGAAGGGGAAGGAGAATTAAAGTGTTTCACAACCGGGAGATCAGGTAGGTTCAGGCGGGCTGAGCGAAGATGTTCAGCGAAGAGACGCCCAGTCTACGTTTGGTCTCGCCGATGTATAAGGGTCCACATCTTGAACAATGAATACAGTAGATGAGGTTGGAGGAGCTGTAAGTGAACCTCTGCCTAACCTGAAAGGACTGTCGGGGCCCCTGGACAGAGTGGAGGGGGGAGGTACAGGGACAGGTGTTGCATCTCTTGCAGTTGCAGTGGAAGGTGCCTGGGGAGAGGGTGGTTTGGGTGGGAAGGGATGAGTTAAAAAGGGAGTAGCGGAGGGAACAGTCTTTTTTTAAAATTTTTAAAAAAAATATTTTTATTAAAAGTACGGTAAATTACAATAATACAACAGATATATCTTAATACATTTTTTATACCGCTTCATTTTTTTGAGCTTTAAGAAAAAGATAGAAGTAAAGAAGTAAAGAAAGAAAGTGCGCAAGAGTCGTGAAGTGCAAGAGAGTGTTGGGAAAAGAAAGCCCCTTGGAAAAGAAGTTAGAGAAGGAAGTAAAGTAAGAAAGTAGACCCTAGAAAAGAAAGAAGAAAAAAAAAAAAAAAAAAAAAAAAAAAAAAAAAGGGGTAGAAACAATCGCTCTATTATAACATTAAACTCCGCAGGAAGGGGACTACCAACCAAGTCTGTTTTGTTGTTTTACCTCCCGTTACCAGGTCCTGATACCATTTATTTATTTATTTCTTTGTAAAATTACTATTGCACCTCATGCTTGTAATAGGTCCAAAAACGTAGACCACGTCTTTTGGAATTGGTCTGCTTTACCTGCTAAGAGGAATCTCATCTCTTCCAAATGTAGTGTTTCAAACATATTTGATATCCACATTTTTATTGTTGGTGTGGGCGCATTTTTCCAGAATTTCAGTATGAGCTTTTTTCCCATTATTAGCCCGTAATTAAATAAATTCTTCTGAAACACGTTTAATTCAGGGTTACCTTCCGATATTCCAAAAATGATCCATTCTGGTTTTGGTACCAGTTTTATTTTGATTAATTTTGAAAAAATATCAAATATTTCATACCAGAATTTTTGGATTTTTGTACAAAAAACAAAAGAATGCGCTATAGTAGCTTCTTGACACAGACATTTATCACAAATTGGTGAAACATTCGGGAAGATTTTATTTAATTTAGTTTTTGAATAATATAATCTATGTAATGTTTTGAATTGGATGAGCGTATGTCGTACGTTGATCGAACATTTATGCACCTGTAGTGAATGATTATCCCAACTCTCTTTTGAAATTTTTATAGCTAAATCTTGTTCCCAGTCTCTTCTAATTCCATCTGTTGTGGGTATTGCTATGTTTAAAATGATATTATATAAATACGATATTAGATTAGCTGATTCCGCCTTTGTCTTCATTGCTTCATCCAGTAAGTCGGAAGGCATATTATAATAATCTTTTGTATATTTTTTCAGATAATCACGAATTTGAAGATATTTAAAATATTGGTTATTTTTCAAATTATATTTCAGTTGTATTTGTTGAAATGACAGTAATTTTCCCAATTCATACAAATCTTCGAGCGATTTGATTCCCATTCTTTCCCATTGTATAAATGATTTGTCTATAATTGATGGTTTAAACGATGGATTATTGACTATTGGTATTAAAAGAGATAAGTTTCTTAATTTTAGATTCTGTTTTATTTGTTTCCATGTTCTAATTGTGCTATGTATAATTGGATTTTTATTATAATTTTTATTATTCAGATTTATTGGTGAGAGGATAGTCGCTCCTATATTACTCGGGGAGCAGTCCCCTTTTTCCATTAAGATCCAAGCCGCCTGATGGGCAGAATTGTCCAGCAGGTGAATCATATTTTTAATATTTACTGCCCAATTATAATACATAAAGTTAGGGAGCGCTAGACCCCCCAACTCTTTTCGTTTATTAAGGTGTGCTATTTGTATTCTATGGGATTTATAATCCCATATAAAATTTGTAATGTCTGAGTCCAATTTTTTGAAAAACCTTTTAGGGAGATATATAGGTATTGATTGAAATAGGTATAGGATTTGTGGTAAGAAAATCATTTTTATAGCATTTATTCTGCCTATTAAGGACATCGGAAGTGTTTTCCAGAATTTAATCAAATTATTTAATTTCTTAAGTAAGGGATTATAATTGGCTTTAAACATATCCTGGTAATTTCTAGTAATTTCAATTCCCAAATATTTGAATTTTTCTGTAGCTATTTTAAAAGGGAATTTCCGGAGGTGTGTTGAGTCTTTTGGATTTATCGACATAATTTCACTTTTGTTCCAATTTATTCTATATCCTGAAAAGGATCCAAAGTCCTCAATTAAATTTAATATGTTTGGTATACTAATTTGTGGTTTTGTGATGTACAGTAGTACATCATCGGCATATAGGGATATTTTGTTATTCGTATATTTTGTGTTATAACCATAAATATCCGAGTGTGTTCTTATTTTTTCAGCAAGGGGTTCAATTACCAAAGCGAATAACAACGGTGATAATGAGCATCCTTGTCTATTGCCCCTTGATAGTTCAAATTTCGAGGATAATATATTATTCGTTAATATTCTAGCCGTAGGTTTGTTATATAATAATTTTATCCATGCGATAAAGTTCTCTCCCAATTGAAATTTTTGCAATACTTTAATCATATAATCCCATTCTACTTGATCAAACGCTTTTTCTGCATCCAGTGAGATGATAGATAACTCTTGGTCATGAGGTTTATGTGAGTGCATTATGTTAAGCAAACGTCTCAAATTATTGAATGAGTGTCTCTTAGATATAAATCCTGTTTGATCCTCATTTATTAGTCTACTAATGTACCTGCTTAGTCTACTGGCTAGTGTTTTCGCTATTATTTTTTGATCCGTATTTAACAAAGCAATAGCTCTATATGATCCTGGTTCTTCTATATTTTTATCTTTTTTAAGTATTAATATAATCGTTGATTCTGCTAGTGTTTCAGGTAAGCTTTGCTCTTTAAAAGCATATGTATACATTTTCTGTAATCGTGGAATAACTATGTCGTAAAATGCTTTATAAAATTCATTGCTGAATCCGTCTGGTCCTGGTGTTTTTCCATTCTTTAGTGTTTTTATTGTGTCTTCTATCTCCTTCGAAGTAATTTGTGCTCCCAGTTCCTCTTGTTCCCTCAGTGCTAATTGTGGTAGGTTACAATTATCTAGGAATTCTGAAATTTTATTATTGTCTATTAACGTTTTAGATGTGTATAGATTCTGGTAAAATTGAGCAAATCTTTTATTAATATCCTTGGGTAATGTTAATAATTCCCCTCTATCTGATTTAATCTTTAGTATTGCATTTTCTTTTTCCCGTTTTTTCAATTGGCGTGCTAGAAGTTTGTGGGGTTTGTCCCCAAATTCGAAGTGTTCTTGTTTTGTAATTTGAAATAGTGTTATAACTTTCTCTGACAATAATTTATTTAGCTTGAATTTCAATAATAGGATTTTATTATGTTTATCCATAGTTGGATCTTTAGCATTATCTGTATCTAATTGTTTTATTTGTTCTTCTAAATGTCTTTGATCATTCTTATTCTTTTTATTTTGATAAGCTTGAAATGAAATAATGACTCCTCTAATAAATGCTTTGAAGGATTCCCATAATAACGTGGGGGATATATCTGGTGTATCATTTATCTCAAAAAATAGGTCCATCTGTTTTTTTAGATATATACTCCCTTGTGGGTCTTTTAAAATTTGCGAGTTAAACCTCCAAAATGATTTATTCATAGACATTCCTTCTAATTTTAAAACAAAAGTTAACGGAGAGTGGTCTGAGATCGCATTTATGTGGTATTTAGGGTTCATAGAATGCGGAATTAATTTTGTATCCACAAGAAAATAGTCTATCCGTGAGTATGTTTTATGCACCGTTGAATAAAACGAATAATCCCTTCCCGTCGGATTTGCAATCCTCCACACATCTGCTATATTTGTGTTTTCCATATATGTGTGTAAGAGTTCACTGGTTTTAGATTTCAGATTACCTTTTTTTTTTTGCATCGATTTATCTAGATAAGGGTCTAAAACACAGTTAAAATCTCCTCCAATTATAACATTTTGATAATTAAATTCTGCAATTATATTCAGAATTTTATTAAAAAACTGAGGGTTATCAAAATTAGGCGCATATATGTTTACCAGCGTAATTGGCGTATTATTGATCTCTCCTGCTACTATAAGGTATCTCCCTTCCTTATCTGATATAGTATTCTTTGATTTAAATGGAATTCCTTTACGAATAATGATTGCAGTGCCTCTAGATTTGGAAGTAAATGAAGAGTGAAATGTTTGGCCTATCCAATTCGCCCTCAGTCTCGTCTGATCTTGATGTCTAAGATGCGTTTCCTGTAAAAACGAAATGTCCGTGTTGTATGATTTCAACTGAGCTAGTATCTTGCCCCTTTTAATAGGTTCATAAATACCCCTTATATTCCAACTACATAGTCTGATTCCTCCCATTTTCTTTTGATTGTCGTCATACATTTTTACCAATTTTAATGACCTTATTTATTATGGTGCATCCATATCTCAGGACATTTATAGTTTTGGGGGCATTTATATTATAGACTTCCTTGGTAGTTCCCCTCCGCGATTGTCCTTGAAAGAAAAACACATAGATGTGACATAGTGTGATACAAAAAAAAAGTATATCAAATAAATTTACGGTGTCTAAGTTTAGGACACCGTAGTGAGTGGACCACTCGTCTGTGGTGTACGACATCAATATCGCTTCCGGCGTAGATGTTGTGAGGTTAGCCCCTCTGCCTTTATTACCTAAAACCTAGGGGGTCGGTTCCGTTTCCAAATCAGTTCTATTTCACCCAATTGCAGTATATATATATGTTTCATTCCGACTTATCAAATCTAATCATGTATTCAGTTACATATCTTCCTCACTCTTTATCTCTTAACTATTTATAATTGATTTTAGTATTGTTAAGAGTGAGCTGTACGCTGAAAGGGTTAACCGGATTCAGCCTCCTGGAATTGTGCCAGGTGCCTGAGTCTCCTCCCCTCTCGAGCTGCGGAACTTTTGTGATTACTGTTGATTACTGTTGTCTGCGTTATGAGGCAGGCAACACATTTTTAACAGTTCCAATTGCTATTTCTATATTAATATTGTTAATTATTAATTGTTATTAATTCTCTATATTTTGTAAAACTATATAAACCATATAATGTTTTTCGCTCTCAGCTCAGCTCAGCAAAACGTCCTTCCCATGTTATCAGTCTTGCCTCGTTTGAGCACAGAGAGTCCTTGAATTAGATTCCACAATGTTCAAGGGGAGATAATAATGTCTAGACACGTCTCATGGAAAGTCTGTTGCGTGTATTAATTTTTAAAGAATGGAGTTGTTCGCTTATTTCACTTTTCTTGTGATATTCTTGTTGGGGAAATAAGCAAGTTAATTTGTTCTTGACGTCTTGGTGATCTATCTTCAATTGTCGCTGCCTTGGCCATGATTTCTTGAGCGTATTTAAGAGCTTCTACCGAATTAGTGAATGTTTTTGACATTCCCAGGAAAGTGATACGCATTCTGGCCGGATAATACACTCCAACTATGACACCCTTGACACCGTAAAGAACTTCTCTTGTCTGTGAGAACTTTCTTCTCTTTTGCACAATCTCGTAAGGGTAGTCCCGTAGGAGTTTAATAGAATCATTTCTGTACATCATCTTCTCTCCGTATTTAATTTTTTTCATCAGCGCTTCCACTATTAGGATATCCCGAAATTTGACTATGATCTGTCGTGGGTATGCATGTTCTCCTTGAGATCTTGGTTTAAATCTGGGTAGTCGATGAGCTACTTCAATTACAGGTGCCTCAGGTAGATTGAGTACATGTTTAATTAGGTTGGCAGTGAACTCACAAACATTGTCTCCCTCAGCCCCCTCTTTTACACCACGTATTCGTATATTTTGACGTCTTGCGCGGGCTTCTAGGTCAACACATTTATCAGAGACTTTTGTAAGTTGGCTCTTGAGGCTGTCTATTTCTAACTTCATTGCCTGCATGTCTCCTGTCATCTCTTCCACAACAGCTTCCATATCTTTCACTGCAGTTCCATTTGCGGAGACAGTTTCATGCACGGCCTCAAACATCTTTATGGTCTCTTCTGCCACCTTATTAATTTTCCCCGTTAATTCTTCTTGCACATCATCAACTTTTTTTTGCAGAGCACCAATGCCCGCAAGTATTTTTTCATTACCAGCAATCAAATTTAAGTTTCCAGCTTTCAAATCATTTTTCAATTCTCTTACCGAGTTCTTTAACTCCTCCATTTCGGTTTTCTCTTTTGTGGTCATCTCAGTCTTAGATCGTGTAGCCATTCCAGAGTCCACTCCAGAGGTCTGTTTTGCAGTTTCTTGATGTTCCTGAGTCTTCAGCAGTTGTTTTATAACTTTCCTATGTGGGCTCTGACCTGGAGACGTACTTTTCATTTAAAATGGCGGAGGGAACAGTCTATTTAGTATATTTTTTTACACTGCATAAAGTTTATTTTGGTCTAAAATAAAGTATTGGGTTGCAACGCAAGCTGGAGTGGAGGTACCATGTGAAGTATTGCTTGCATATGGGATAGGTGTGAGATGCAATGCAAGCAATGGGACTCATCATTTGGGCAGGATGCTGTGTGAACTCGGAGGACTTGTAGACCAAAGCAAAATGCTGGGGGAGCTCAGCAAGTCAGGCAGCATCTGTGGAGGGAGTGGATGGATGGCATTTTGTAGAGAGATCCTTCTTCCCTTTTCCCATTCCCCTCCCCAGATGCTGCCTGACCCTCTGTGTTCCTGCAGCACGTGTGTTTTGCACGAGATTCCAGCATCTGCAGGTTCTTGTGTCTCCAGCGCTTCTGCATTGGTTCCAGATTTGGGGCAGTAGATTTGTTGCCTTACAGTGCCAGAGACCCGGGTTCAATCCTGACTATGGATGCTGTCTGTGTGGAGTTTGTACCTTCTCCCTGTGACCGTGTGGGGTTTCTCCGGGTTCTCCGGTTTCCTCCCACACTCCAGAACCAGGCAGGTGTGCAGGTTAATTGGCTTCAGTAAAATTGTACATTGTCCCTCGTGTGTACGGCAGTGTTGGTGTACAGGGTGATTACTGTTCGATGCAGACTCGGAGGGCCAAAGTGCCTGTTTCCGCGCTGTATCTCTAAACTAAACGAAGCCAAGCTCAGCTCGTGAAGAGAGGATAGACACAAAAAGCCAGAGTAACTCAGCGGTTCAGACA
>NW_027603553.1:0-13000 GCF_053455715.1 Rhinoraja longicauda
TAATTTTACTGGCCAAGCATGCATATACAAGGAATGTGCCTTGGTGCTCCACTCACAAATAACAACACAAGCATACAGTCAACGATTAAGAATAAAGCATAAACACACCAAAACAATAAGGATAAAACATTACGGTCTGAAAATGTGGGTGAAAATAAACCAGAGCAAGAAAAGAGACTACAGATTTTGGTTATTGAGTAGAACTACTACTGGAAAGAAGAAGCCGTTTTTATGTCTGGCTGTGGCCGACTTGACAGTCCGGAGTCGCCTTCCAGAGGGAAGTGTTTCAAAGATTTTGTGGCCAGGGTGAGAGGGATCAGATATAATTTTGCCCGCTCGCTTCCTGGCCCATGAAGTGTTCAATTCGTTAATGAGGGGAAGGTTGCAGCCCACAACCTTCTCAGCTGAGCGAACCCTCCGGATGTCATGCTGGGTGGCTGAGCCAAACCACACTATGACGGAGAACGTGAGGACGAACTCAATGATAGCAGAATAGAATTGGACCATCATTGCCGGGGGCAGATTGTGTTTGCTCAGTTGCCGCTGGAAGTTCATCCTCTGTTGAGCCTTTTTGACTGTAGAGTCGATGGTGGCCCCCCATTTAAGGTCCCTGGAGATGATGGTTCCATGGAACATAATGACTCCACAGATGTGACTATGTTGTTACTGATGGTGAGTGGGGGAGGGGAGCTGTTCGAAAGTCTACAATTAGTCCTTATTTATCCTTCTGACCTTATGCTGACTTAAGCCTACACCTCCCCCCTCACACAAAAGCAGCCCTTCCAATTGAGACTCGCACCTCTTCTAATCTCATCTGAGGCATTCCAGATATGGCCTCATTTATATCGTGATCCAGCGCAGACTCGACAACCGTTTCACCGAACACTTACCCGCATTACACCCCTTTTCACACTAACCTTCTGGGCCTCTTCCATTGCCAAGGTAAAGTGTGATGCTTTATTTTGCATACAACCCGGTAAAAGCATGTAGCAGACCTCACCGAGGCAGTACACAGGTGCCGCCACATTTTTAAGTCGACAAAGTTACAAACGTTGGCCGAACACTTACCCTTTCTACCTGTGAAGCCACTTTCAGGGAACTGTGTACCTGTGCTCTGAGATCCCTCTGCTCTACAACACTCCCTGTCTACCTGTGACGCCACTTACAGGGAACTAAGTACATGCACTCCTTTAGATTTTAACTTCAGCGTGGAAGCAGGCTCTTCGGTCCACCGATTTCGTGCCGACCAGCGATACACGGGAACTATCCCACACACGAGGGAACAATTTACAAATGTTACCAAAGACACAAAACCTAAGGGATTGGACATACACGCATTTAGATGGACAAAGGGTGATTAGGTGTCAAAGAGCGACACAGCTTGGAAATAGGCCCTTCGGCCCAACTTGCCCACACCGGCCAACATGTCCCAGCTACACAGACTCGGTGGACCTGATCCACGCTGAAGTTAAAATCTAAAGGATTGCTGGTACATAGTTCGCTGAAAGTGGCGTCATAGGTAGATAAGGAGAGTTGTGGAGCAGAGGGAACTTGGAGTGCATGTGCAGACAGTAGGATTTGGTTCCGTTTTGTGATGCAGCAGGGAAACAGGCACTTCGGCCCACTGAGCTCGTGGCGACCAGTGACCCCGCATACTAACACCCTCTGAACTACATTAGGGGACGATTTACAATTTATTCTGAATCCAATTAACCAACAAACCTGCACGTCTGTGGAGTATGGGAGGAAACCGGAGCACCCGGAGAAAACCCACGCAGGTCACGGGGACAAAGTGCAAACTCCATACAGACAGCACCCACGGTCAGGATGGAACCCAGGTCTCTGGCGCTGTGAGGCAGCAACTCTACCGCTGCGCCCTGTACCGTGTGTATGTGTTTGACTGCGGGTGTGTGGGATGGGACGCTGCAGAGGTCCCCTGTTACCCACACCTCTTCCTCTCCGACCCTGCAGACAGTACAGAAGAGATCTCACTAACCCCGGCTCACCTGAGTTTGTTTTTCCCCCAGGCCGGGGCTGAGTCTGCCTGCTGTGCAAATTACGCTCGAACTTTGAATAACGTTCGGGACAGGGCGGCTGAGCAAGTCTGGATGATGGCGAGAGAGGGAGCGATCACGGGGAGAGTTTGTGTACACATACACGGTACAGGGCTAGGGTTGCTGTCTCACAGCGCCAGAGACCCAGGTTCCATCCAGACCATGGGATCGCTGGTCGCCACGGACTCAGTGGGACGAAGGGCAAGTTTCCACGCAGTATCACTAAACTGAACTAAATCCCTGTCTGTACCAGTACTCGTCGGTCCCTCTGCTCAACAGCAATCCTTGAGTAGCCACTTTCAAGGAACAATGTACGTGCACTCCTAGATCCCTCTGCTCCACAACACTCCTTGTCTACCCGTGAAGCCACTTTTAAAGGAACGGAGTACCTGCGCTCCTAGATCCCTCTGTTCTACAACACTTTCTGTCTACCTGTGACGCCACTGAAAAGGAATTGTGTACCTGTGCTCATTTCATGTTTTAGTTTAGAGATGCAGCGTGGAAACAAGCCCTTCGGTCCTCCAAGTCCGTGCCGACCAGCGATCTGTATACTAGCACTATCCCACACACTGGGGACAATTTACAAATGTCACCAAAGCCAACAGCCTGAGGGATTGGAGATACATGCACTTAGATGGGCAAGGGCTGATTAGGGATGGTTAACATGGTTTTGTACGTGGGAGGTCATGTCTCACAAATCTGATTGAGTTTTTCGAAGATGTGAAAAAACGGTTGATGAAGGCAGAGCTGTAGATGTTGTGTACATGGATTTTAGTTCCGCATGGTGGGCTGCACTTTGTGATTACCGTTGATTTAAACCAGCACCTGCAATTCCTTCTCTGTATCCTTTCTAACTTGAGAACGTTTTTCCGACAATATGGTGCCCAGAACTGAACACAATACACAAAATGCAGCCTCGCCAACGTCTGATACAACTGCAACATGACCTCCCAATTTCTATACTCAATACTCTGACCAATGATGGCCAATGCGGCAAAAGCCTTTTTGTTCATCAGTGACACCACTTTCAATGAACTGTGTACCTGCACTCCCAGATTCCCCTGTTCTACAACACTCCCTGTCTATCTGTGACGCCACTTTCAGGGAACGATGTACCTGCAGTCCTTTAGATTTTAACTTCATGGTGGAACCAGGCTCTTCGGTCCACCGATTCCGTGCCGACCCGCGATCACACCGTACAGTGGATCTATCCCACACACTAGGGAACAATTTACAAATGTTACCAAATACAAGAAACCCGAGGAAATGGACATTGAGATGACAATAACCATATAACCATATAACAATTACAGCACGGAAACAGGCCCGTTCGGCCCTAGCAGTCCACGCCGCGCACTTTCTCTGACCTAGTCTCATCTACCTGCTCTCAGACCATAACCCTCCAATCCCCTCCCATCCATATACCTATCCAATTTACTCTTAAATAATAAAATCGAGCCAGCCTCCACCACTTCCACCGGAAGCTCATTCCATACAGCCACCACCCTCTGAGTAAAGAAATTATCCCTCATGTTACCCCTACACTTTTGTCCCTTAATTCTGAAGTTATGTCCCATTGTTGGAATCTTCCCCACTCTCAAAGGGAAAAGCCTACCCACGTCAACTCTGTCCGTCCCTCTTAAAATTTAAAAAACCTCTATCAAGTCCCCCCGCAACCATCTACGCTCCAAAGAATAAAGACCCAACCTGTTCAACCTCTCTCTGTATCACAAAACTAAACTAAATCCTTCTGTCTGCACATGCTCTCCCAGATCCCAGAATGTGCAGAAACCCAGGCAACATTCTAGTAAATCTCCTCTGTACCCTCTTCATTTTGTCGACATCCTTCCTATAATTTGGCGACCAGAACTGCACACCGTACTCCAGATTCGGCCTCACCAATGCCCTGTACAATTTCAACATTACATCCCAACTTCGATATTCGATGCTCTGATTTATAAAGGCAAACATACCAAACGCCTTCTTCACCACCCTATCCACATGAGATTCCACCTTCAGGGAACAATGCAGAAGGGGTGATTACGTGTCAAAGGGCAATACAGCATGGAAACAGGCCCTTCGGTCCAACTTGCCCGCACCGCCCAACATGTCCTAGCTACACTAGTCCCACCTGCCCGTATTTGGCCCATATCCATCCAAACCTATCCCATCCATGTACCTGTCCAAGTGTCTTCTAAAAGTTGCGATAATCCCTGCCTCAACTACATCTTCCAGCAGATCATTCCCTACACCCACCACCCACTGTGTGCAAACGTTGCCCCTAAGGTTCCATTTACATAATTTCCCTCACAACTTCAACCTAAGTCCTCTGGTCCTCGATTCGCCTACTCTGGCCAAGAGACTCTGTACAGCTACCCGGTCTATTCCTCTCATGATTTTACACACATCGATAAGATCACCCCTCGCCCCCTGCGTTCCAAGGAAAAAATTCCAAGCCTGCACCAACCTATCCCTGTAGCTCAGGCCCCTCGAGTCCTGGGATCGCTAGGGGTCTTCACTGGATCGCTAGTCGGCACAGACTCGGTGGAGCGATGGGCCTGATCCACGCTGAAGTTAAAATCTAAAGGACTGCAGGTACATAGTTCCCTGAAAGTGGTGTCACAGGTAGACAGGGAGAGTTGTAGAGCTGTGGGATCTGGGAGTGCATGTGCAGACAGAAGGATTTAGTTTAGTTTTGTGATACAGCATGGAAACAGGCCCTTCGGCCCACTGTGTGCGTGGCGTGGCACACTCACACTCTGTGACCCGCACTCGGGAACGATTTACAATTTATTCCGAATCCAATTAATATAACTTCATATTCAGGGTTAAACATCCTATAGAAAGGACAGGCAGGCGGGCAGAGGCGGTGGGGTAGCTCTGCTGGTGAGGAACGAAATTCAGTCCCTTGCGACGGGCGACATAGAGACTGACGAGGTAGAGTCGCTGTGGATTAAGTTGAGGAATTGTAAAGGCAAGAAGACACTAACAATAACAAGTGTTATCTACATACCCCCAAGTAGTAGCCCGGATGTAGGGTGTAAGTTGCACCAGGAGTTAAAGCTGGCATGGAAGAAATGTAATGCTACTGTGGTGATGGGGGATTTCAATATGCATGTACACTGGGAAAATCAGGTTGGTTCTGGACCTCAAGAAACAGAGTTTGTCGAGTGGCACCGAGATGGATTCTGAGAGCAGCTTGTAATGGAGCCTAACAGAGAAAAGGCAATTCTGGATTTAGGGTTGTCCAGTTAACATGATTTGATAAGAGAACTCGAGGTAAAGAAACCGCTTGGAGGTACAGCTCATAATATGATTAGCTTTCATCTGCAATTTGGGAAGGGGAAGGTTAAATCGGAAGTGACAGTGTTGCATTTGGTGGAATGCTGCAGATATAGTTGTCCTTCTGGAAGTTTCTCCCATCTTCACAGAGGAACTCTGGAGCTCTGTAAGAGTTACCATCAGGTTCTTGGTCACTTGCATGACCAAGGCCATTCTCCCCCAATTGCTCAGTTTGGCTGGGCGGCCAACTCTATGAAGAGTCCTGGTGGTCCCCAATTTCTTCCATTTAAGAATGACGGCGACAACTGGGCTCCTCGGGAACTGCAATCCTGCAGAAACTGTTTTATACCCTTCCCCAGATCTGTGTCTCGACACAACCCTGTCTCGGAGGTCTACGGACAATTGCTTCGACTTCACGGCTTGGTTTTTGCTCTGAGATACACTGTCAACAGTGGGACATTATATAGACCCACTGCCCTTCCAAATCATGTCCAATCAATTTAATTTACCACTGGTGGACTCCAATCAAGTTGTAGAAACATCTCAACGACAATCAATGGAAACAGGACGAACCTAAGTTCAATTTTGAGTGTCATAGCAAAGGGTCTGAATACTTATGTAAATGTGATATTTCAGTTATTTATTTTTAATTACTTTGTAAAAATTTCTAAACATCTGTTGTCGCCTTTTTATTATGGTGTATATGTGTACATTGATGATTAAAAAAAGAATTTAATCAATTTTAATATAAAGCTGTAACATCAAAGTGTGGAAAAAGTGAAGGGGTCTGAATACTTTCTGAATGCACTGTAGTAAAGTAACGCTTCAAATCTGCGCGGTGTGAAATATAGATACCAATGATCACAATATAGCCACCGTCGCTTCCTACCCGAGGACTCTCCGCACATCGCAACTTACCCAATGCTCCCCACGCTGGGAACTCCCCTTCCCACTTCGCCCGGCGCCCCATGTCTGACTCAGCTACCCGGAGCGGTACATTCCACGACCCGACTTACCCGCCCAGACTGTTCCGCCCCAATTGTCCAACCTACCCCTTAAAGGGACCCCTCTGCACCATTCCGTTCGCCATGCCCCTTATGGCCCAGATGCACAATCCGCCCGGCATTTCCAACTTGCACCCCTCCGTCAGGCGCCCTCTCCGGCCCCTCCCCCCTCCCCCAGCCCCACTATATCGGTCCCATTTACCACTCTTTCCCTCTGCCTTTCCCCCCTTCTCCCCCCCTTCTACCGGCTCCCTTTCGCCGCAAGCTCCCATTTGCTCGGTTGCTCCCTGGCCCAGCACCCCCTGTCCCGGCTCTCTCTGCCGGTGCCCCTCCCTGGCCGGCTCCCCTCGCCCGCAATCCCTCGCCCTCCCAACGTGGACCGCCCCCTTCACACAGACCCCTCTTCCGTGGGCCCCGATTCGCCCAGCCCCCACTTCGCCCGTACCAGCCGTGCCCTCCTAATCCCGATCACTACTTCATCAACACCTTCCTTGCTCTACCCAACCCAACCCCCACCCCACCCACACACACCACCTCCCCTTCGTACGGGACTTCCTCCCTCATCGCCACATCTTCCCCGACTCTCGGCACAGCACGCCCCCACTCTCGCCCAACGCACCCCCCCCCCCCCCCTCTCCAGTTCCATCGTTCTTCATTCCGTATTGCAGTCCGTACCACCCCTGAACGGTTACGGAGGTGGACAAGGGCAATTTCCGAGCTCGTCTCTACCAACACTCCCGGCACCGTCGATCGTGCTCACAGTTACCGGCCGGACAGTGGAATGTGAAAAGGTCTCTCCGTCTTCCAGCCAAGCGGTTACCGAGGAGCGAGAGGGAGATCAGCGAACCCCAATTGCTATTCGTTCAGTGGAACGACCTGAGCAGACGGATGATTCGGGGGCTAATTTCCGAGAGTTGAGAGTTTACTCCGCGATTATGCCCAGGTCTTGTTCATGTGTTCATGGTGGCATTCACCATTCCTTGTCCATGAGCAGCCACAGTTCTCCCGGCAGTGACGGTTCCCTTGCGTGTATCATCCCCCCCACCCCCCTCCCCGCCGCCAGTGACGCACCCCACACCTGCACTGACGGTCCCCACGTCAATGACCCTCCCTCGCTTGCGATCCCCGCCCAACCCGCCAGTGTCTTGGAATCACACATTTTGAAGTTTCATACAATGCGACCACGGTGGCGCAGCGGTAGAGTACAGCGCTTACAGCACCCGCGGTTCCATCCCGACTACAGGTGCTGTCTGTATGGAGTTTGTACGTTCTCCCTGTGACCGCATGGGTTTTCTCCGAGATCTTCGGTTTCCTCCCAAACTCCAAAGACGTACAGATATGCAGGTTAGTTGGCTGGGTGTATGTGTAAATTGTCCCCAGTTTGTGCAGGGCGGTGTTGATGTGTGGGGATCGCTGGCTTACTGATGAGGAAATGGACCCATAAACTCCTCCAGGCCCCGAGCTGACACTGGGGAGGAGAGACCAGCAACAAAAAGGTGACATATCTCAACTCGCCCGTCTACCGTGCTGTGGGCTTCAGTGAGGAGTTTCGGGATATCCATGGGACCTGGAGTGAGGAATTGTACAAGTGCGGCTACAAACTCTTGGATGGTGAGGTGCGGGAAGGTGTACACCACGCTCCGGTCTGAATCCTCTCTCTGTAGAAGTTCTATCAGGAACCTGGACAGGAGCTGGCAAGGCTGCAGATTGTACTTGATTAAATCTCCATCTGTGAACACAATGTCCTTCTCGGACACTCCTGTGATGGCCATCTGACCAACCCTCAGTAACACGTCACGGAGATCTGTCACAGATGAGAGAGGCCAAAGAACGTACTGCCGAGGCAATGCTGCAGGCCAGGAAGCAACGTGAGAGCGTGGAGCAACTGGCAGGGACAGCGACCGACACAGAAGCACCAACTATCGGGGAGAGCAGCGTCGACAGCGCTCCACTTTCAAGGCCAATAGATGACAGCACCACCACATTTTGAGTACCCGAAAAGGAAACCTGCCATCTTCCATCACCCCATGCCACAGCAGACATCCGTGCTCGAAGGAACTGTAAAGCAAAGTATCCGGTTGCAACGTCTTGCAATTGGATTCAGCACCTGGAGACCCGGCTCTATTACTTCGATATATAACCACAAGAGAAGCTGGGCAACGGAGAAGCTGAGAATGCAAACATCTTTCAGTTTAGCTGCTAATATGTATTAGTTTTTAATTATTTTTGTATAATAGTTCTAGTAAAAGTTGTAACTTGTATTGTTGACAATAATAAAAGTATTTACCGTTACGTACAGTTGTAATTCCTTGATGTGAAAGTGGGGAAGTTGTTGTTCCTTTCAACAAATGTACCCGATGTTACAGACACACGCGCACGCACACACATTCACACGCGCACACACACGCACACACAAGCGCGCACGCACGCACCCATACATTCACACGCACGTCCCCATGTACACACAAGCGCACACAAGCGCGCACGCACGCGCCCATGCACACACAAGCGCACTCACCCATGCATACACAAGCGCACGCACTCACACACTCACACACGTACACGCACAGAGTGAAGCTCCCTCCGCACAGTCTTGTATCTCACACACTCACGTGGATGGGATAGGGAGCAGAGAGGGAGGAGAGGGGGGCACATGGAGGGAGGGAGTGGGAGAGTGGAGGAGTGAGGGAGGATAGGAGGGTCACACGAAGGGAGGAGGAGGGGTGAAAGAGGGAGGGCGGTACGGAGGGAGGTAGACGGGGAGTGGAGGAGGGAGGGAAGAGAGGGGGGTCACACGAAGGGAGGAGGAGGGGTGAAAGAGCGAGGAAGGGAGAAATAGGACTGAAAATTGGCAAAGTAGCGCCAAACATGTATCGAACAAGTCTAAACGTCTTCTGGAATATTATTTACACCTCTTGTCACGTATTAGAACGGTTTATAGACCTTAAGAGGGAAATTACCCCCATCAAACACCTACATCACCCTGAACACGCTCGCTTATCTCTTATTATTGAGACGGTGGTACAATAAACTGAGAATTGTGATCTCCAGATTCAAGAGAAGTTTCTTCCACCAGCCTTCATGGCCTTGAACCACCCTGCACACAACCCGAGTCAGCACCAAACAACTGCGGACATTACACTATGAATGTTGCACCACATACCTTGGCTTCAACAATATGGTCTCCCTTACACTGGAGAAAACAATGTGCAGATTTAATGATCAGTTTGAGGAGCACCTATTTTCAATTGTAACCCTGTGTTTCCAGTTGCACACCATTTTAATTCCCCGTCTCCTCTGACCTCTTCTGTGCCCTCCTGCGCTGTAATATAGAGGCCCGTGCTTCAACAGAACTGCTCATCTTCTGTCTCAGCAGGATGCCGTCGGCTGGACTCAGTATTTAACTCTACAACATCAGGTCCCTCATATTCTCTGCATGCACCAGAACTGGCCATTCCTCCTGTACGTCATCGACCTGCAATATTGGCTCAGATTCCCTCCCTCCATTAGCGCAGGCTGACCTGCTGGACATGTCCCAATGCCCTGCGTTTGTGATTTTACATGTCCCTTTTTATTGTCACTCTCTTACTGCCCTCATCTCACAGCCTTTGTACCATTGGTGTTTTCTCCCTATAGTCACGTTAAACACTGACCAGATCTCATCTGCAACTGATCCATATGGTGACGCTGGTCTTGCCCTATCAGAGATATCCCCCATGTGACAACCGTTACTTCGATTTCTCTACGGCTTGAAACATTTTTTTTGTCTCTTTTCTACACTTGATGGAGAGTTTTTGAACAAAGCTTTGCTTCTCCCTCCACTAGTGCTGCCTCACCTGCTGAATGTTTGCAGCATTTTCAGTTTAACACTGAAATGATAACCAGTGGAATTTAATAAGAGGAAACGCGTGACGTGGGATTATTTATGCCCAGCAGCACCAGTGTGGAGACAGACTTTTAACGTACAGATCAATGGATTTTCACAAGATCCCAGTTCCCCAAAACTGCAGCTGTTGCAAATCTGAAATTTAAAAAAAGAACACATTCAATAAGCAGCAGTTGAAAATATTCAGCGTTTATTTCAAACTTGCTGTTCCTTTGGTTGCTTTTGAAACACTTTTTGATGTTCATTATAACTTCAGTAAACCGATCTTTTCTTTTGAGTTCAGTCTCTATGGTTTTGCATCATCTGCTCATTGTGACCATTGACCACGGAAAGGATGGCAGTTGTTGCACTGCTTTTGTTTTGCGGTTTTCACCACGGTGACCGTTGTCGACGTGGAACTTCATCACAATGGAATTGTTCCCCAACCAATATATAGCAGCAACCGCTGAAGATCCTTCACTCAGACACAGCCCCGTGTCTTCTGAGTATCGCTAAAGAGCGCGGATGATGTTTTCCTCGTGGTTCGCTTACCTAATGAATGGGTTCATAAATCCTCAGGCTTGCGAACCAGGTGACCGCTGTGAAGATGAAGGAACCGCACTCGCTGACAACGAGAAAGATAAACCGGGTGCAAGTAACGCTCAGCACAACACCACTCCTGCAGCAGTAATCCACGCTTTGGAGAGTGGAGGAAACACTGCTGGTGGAGACGACGTAAAACTGCCTCAGGAGGTGGCAGGACCATCTAAGGCAATGGCAGAGGGTCAACCTGACAAAGGCTCTCTGTCATTTGGTGTCCATTATCCTGTTGCAGAACTGAGGCAGACGAGAGAAAGCGAAAGAACATTCTGCCGAGGCAATGCTGCAGCCTGGTAAGCAAGGTGACAGCGTGGAGCAACTAGCAGGGACTGTGCCCGACACAGACGTAACAACTATCGGGGAGAGCAGCGTCGAGAGCGCTCCAGTTCCAAGGCCAGTCGATGACAGCTCCACCACGCTTGAATACCCAAAGAGGAAACCTGCCATCTTCCACCGCCCCACTCCAAAACAGACACCCGTGCTTAAAGAAACTGTAAAACAAATTATTCGGTTGCAATCCATTGCAATTGGTTTCAGCACCTGGAGACCCGGCTCCATCACTTAGATCTATAAGCACCAGAGAAGCTGGTCAATGGAGAAGCTGAGAATACCAACATCTTTTAGTTTAGCTGCTAATATGTATTAATTGTTTGCTTTTTTTTGGAATAGTGTTAATAATAATACTAGTAACTTGCATTGTTAACAGTAATAAAAGTATTTACCGTTACATTAATTGTCATTCCTTGATGTGAAAGGGGGTGAGGGGGATGTTGCTTGTTCCTTTAAACGAATGAACTCAGTGTTACACTTACACGTGCACGCACACACACACTCACATTCACACGCACGCACACTCGCACACACACGCACTCATGCACAAACATGCACGCACACACACTCACATATACAGAGTGAAGCTCCCTCCGCACCGTCCTGTATCTCAGACACTCACTGGGATGGAATAGGGGGCAGAGAGGGAGGAGAGGAGGGTCACATGAAGGGAATGAGTGGGGGGAGTGGAGGAGAGTGGGAAGGCAGGATGATCACCAAGAGAGAGGAAGACGGAAGGGGTGGAAGAGGGAGGGATGGAAAGAGAGAGAGAGGGAGGGAGGTGTTGTAATATATAAGACAAGGGGGATGTTGTGATATTGCTGGGACTACTTTGTGTATCCAAGGACTATTTTGTATGCCTGTGTATATAAGTGATTGGTGTGATTAGGCGGTCACTCTGGATCCAGGCGGCCCTGGAATAAACAGCCTGTAGTTAAGCTCCACCATGATAACATCTTAAACATGTGTACTCGTGGTCCTTCCAGAGTCACAACAAAGGTACAACAGGTACCGGACCACAAAGTACAACATGTTTGCAGCGGTTTGGGTGTTTAGCCTAGAAAAGGCAAACAACAAAAAAAAACAAGAAAAAAGTGCATTAAAAATGTTTTTAAAAAGAAGAAGGTTAACAAAAAGGAACCCAGCAAAAAGGTTAACTGGAAGAAAAGATAGAGCCCTAAAGAACGAAAAGGTTTCCCGCTCGGTAAGGGGCCAATATAAGTAGGTATACTTACCTGCTCAGCTGCCTACATGACGCTGCAAGCTGCAAAGGGCGGTGTGTGAAGGCCCACATCGCGCCCCAGCACCTGTGCAGTCCCGAGATTAGGAGCATGCGACTCCTTCGCGGGGGAGAGACCGGAGGCGACCGGGAGACCCGACACCCACGGAAGTGTGCGGCGACCGGTAAGACCGACACCCACGGAGGTGTGCGGCGACCGGGGGAGGCCGACACCCACGGAGGTGTGCGGCGACCGGAGGAGGCCGACACACAGGGAGGTGTGCGGCGACCGGTAAGACCGACACCCCGGAGGTGTGCGGCGACCGGTAAGACCGACACCCGCGGAGGTGTGCGGCGACCGGGAGAGACCGACACCCAGGGAGGTGTGCGGCCACCGGCAGAGACCGACACCCAGGAAGGTGTGCGGCGACCGGGAGAGACCCGGAGGAGACCGACACCCGCGGAGGTGTGCGGCGACCGGAGGAGACCGACACCCACGGAGGTGTGCGGCGACCGGAGGGGGTCGCCGACCAGAGGGACCGACCACCCGCGGAGGTGCGGCGGCCGGTAACGCCGAGGCACTGTATACTTACCCAGGCGCGGCGACCGGAGAGTCGGAACGGCCCTGGGCCCGAGGGAGCGGCAG
>NW_027603554.1:0-13000 GCF_053455715.1 Rhinoraja longicauda
AAGGGGAGATGCAACGTGACCTGGGTGTCATGGTGCACCAGTCATTGAAAGCAAGCGTGCAGGTGCAGCAGGCAGTGAAGAAAGCGAATGGTATGTTGGCATTCATAGCAAGAGGATTTGAGTTTAGGAGCAGGGAGGTTCTGCTGCAGTTGTACAGGGCCTTGGTGAGACCGCACCTGGAGTATTGTGTGCAGTTTTGGTCTCCTAACCTGAGGAAAGACGTTCTTGCCTTAGAGGGAGTACAGAGAAGGTTCACCAGATTGATCCCTGGGATGGCGGGACTTGCATATGAGGAAAGACTGGATAGACTGGGCTTGTACTCGCTGGAATGCAGAAGACTGAGGGGGATCTTATAGAAACATATAAAATTCTTAAGGGGTTGGAGAGGCTAGATGCTGCAAGATTGTTCCCGATGTTGGGGGAGTCCAGAACCAGGGTTCAAAGCTTAAGGATAAGGGGGAAGTCTTTTAGGACCGAGATGAGAAAACATTTCTTCACACAGAGAGTGGTGAGTCTGTGGAATTCTCTGCCACAGAAGGTAGTTGAGGCCAGTTCATTGGCTATATTTAAGAGGGAGTTAGATGTGGCCCTTTTTGCTAAAGGGGTCAGGGGGTATGGAGAGAAGGCAGGTAGAGGCTACTGAGCTGGATGATCAGCCATGATCATATTGAATGGCGGTGCAGGCTCGAAGGGCCGAATGGCCTACTCCTGCACCTATTTTCTATGTTTCTGTGTTTCTATGTTTAGCACGGGCATTGTGGGCCGAAGGGCCTGTTCCTGTGCTGCACTGTTCTACGTTCTATGACTGCATGCGTCTCCACAGACGCTGCCTGACTCACTGCCAGAGTCTGGAGTTTGTTGATGTTTGATTTGCATCTTATTCAGGGTTTAATCCCCAGCTGGTCTACACAGTCCGTACCCCATCTAGCAGCGTTCCCTGTTCACACACGGGACGCCAGCCTGCACCGCAGCGCCTCAGTGACCCAGATACTGACCCGTCGGGGTGACCGAGAAATCCGTGCCGGGTTATCGCAGTTTCACTGTGTGTAGGAGGGGAAAGGGGCAAGTCAAGAATTTAGGGCCAGAATGATCTACAAAGTGGCACAGAGTCAGAGAGCATCGTAACTGCTCCCTCCCCATCTTCCCCCTCTCCCCCTGTGTACTGTTACTCCCCCTCTCCCCCTGTTCTGTTACTCTCACTCGCCCTCTCCTCCTGTACTGTTATTGTGGGAAGAACTGACGTGTTGTGTCTTGTAATGAACATGGGCAGCACGGTACTGTGGGAATAGAGCGGCACGGTGGCTCGGCGGTAGAGTTGCTGCCTCACAGCTTACTTCTGCGGCGAGGAAGAAACCGTATACCATTTGTACTTACAGTGTGAGAGGTTGCAGCCCCTGTTCGAGTATCTAAAGGGGCTGCTCCCCAAGTTTTGGCTCCATTTTAGTCCTGTGCTCCTGATTTTTGGGCAGCCGGTACAGAGGGGGGCAGGGTCGGGAGGGACGGTGGGGCCTCCCTGTCGGTCTGCTCCTGGGCCCGGCCAAGATGGCCATTTGCGGGTCCAGGCAGCGGGTAGTCGACGGCCGCACTGGGGTCGGCTGCCTGCCCCTCTTCCGGGCCAACATCCGTGCCCGCGTGTCCCTGGAGAGGGAACACGTGGTGTCCATGGGGGCCGCTGGAGGCCTTCCGTGAACGCTGGTCACCGTGGGACGTCGAGTGTATTATTGATAAAGTTGGTGATGTATTAATTTGATGTTTGTTTGTTTGTAAACTGCCAATATCTGCAGCCTTTGACCGTGTTACCCTTTTGTATGTTGGTTTTGTTTTCTGAATAAAAGCTTTCGGATATATTTTTAAAAAGAGACCCGGGTTTAATCCTGACTACGGATGCTGTCTGTACGGGGTTGATATGCTATCTCCGTGACCGCGTGGGTTTTCTCCGGGTGCTCCGGTTTCCTCCCACACTTCAAAAACGTGCAGGTTTGTAGGTTAATTGGCTGCAGTAAATTGTCCCTCATGGTGTAGGATAGTGCTTGTGTGTGGGGTGATACATGGTGATCGCTGGTCAGCGTGGACTCGTTGAGACAAAGGGCCTGTTTCCACGCTCCATCTCTAAAGCCTAAAATAAAGATGACTTAATTCCAGCGAAGTTTCCTGTCAGTGCAAGACTAAACTGTTTAAATGTTGGGATAGTCCCTGCCTCAACTACCTCCTCTGGCAGCTTGTTCCATGCATCCGTGGGCTGAATGGCCTAATTCTGCTCCTATCACTTATGACCATCGTCAGCTTGACGGCAGCTGAATCCAATCCCCTCCATTAGAGTCGGAAGACGGGTCCCGACCCGAAACGTCACCTATCCATGTCTTCCACAGATGCTGCCTGACCCACTGAGTTACTCCAGCACTGTGTATTTTATTTGTAATCCAGCATCTGCAGTTCCTTGTGTCTCGCCTCTATTTCCTGACGCTGCCCCTCGCCCTCCCTCCCGTCCCACACACACACACACTCGTCGCCCGTCGCGGGAACCTCGCGGCGGCCGGAGGAGCAGGTCACAAGCGCATCGGAAACAGACTGGGGAAACAGCTTGCATGAGCCGCGTGTGTATTGATGCAGGGCTGCAGAGGGTGAAGGCGACCGGCTGAACAAAGAGCATAAATACTGGACGGTGCATTTGTGCAGGCGCTGCAGCGGCAGGGGTGGAGAGCCGAGGGGTGGGAAGGTTTGGTGATGAGGCAGAAGGGGATTACACAGTGACCAGCGCCGTGTGTCCACTGAGCGGCTGCACTTCCCATCAGCAACAACAGGGAACATGATGCACGGAGCTCCCAGGAGTTGATGCAACCGCCATTGAGTATAGGAGCAAAGAGGTCCTTCTACAGTTGTACCGGACACTGGTGAGACCGCACCTGGAGTACTGTGTGCAGTTTTGGTCTCCAAATTTGAGGAAGGATATTCTTGCTATTGAGGGCGTGCAGCGTAGGTTCACTAGGTTAATTCCCGGAATGGCGGGACTGTCATATGTTGAAAGGCTGGAGCAATTAGGCTTGTATCCACTGGAATACTCAACTCCTCTTGTTATGAAGGCCAACATTCCATTGGCTTTCTTCACTGGCTGCTGTACTTGCACGCTTCTTTTCAGTGACTGATGCACTAAGACGCCCAGATCACGTTGTACGTCCCCTTTTCCTAACTTAACACCATTCAAATAATAATCTGCCTTCCTTTTCTTACCACCAAAGTGGATAACCTCACACTTATCTACATTAAACTGCATTTGCCATGCATCCGCCCACTCACACAACCTGTCCGAGTCACCCTGCAACCTCATAGCATCTTCCTGACAGTTCACACTGCCACCTAGCTTTCTATCATCGGCAAATTTGCTAATGGTACTTTTAATCCCTTCATCCAAGTCATTGATGTATATTGTAAATAGCTGCGGTCCCAACACCGAGCCTTGCGGTACCCCACTAGTCACTGCCTCCCATTCCGAAAGGGACCCAATTATCCCCACTCTTAGCTTTCTGTCTGCCAACCAACTTTCTATCCATGTCAGTACCCTACCTCCAATACCATGTGCTCTAATTTTGCCCACCAATCTCCTATGTGGGACAATAGACAATAGACAATAGGTGCAGGAGTAGGCCATTCAGCCCTTCGAGCCAGCACCGCCATTCAATGCGATCATGGCTGATCACTCTCAATCAGTACCCCGTTCCTGCCTTCTCCCCATACCCCCTCACTCCGCTATCCTTAAGAGCTCTATCCAGCTCTCTCTTGAAAGCATCCAACGAACTGGCCTCCACTGCCTTGTCGAAGGCTTTCTGAAAGTCGAGGTACACCACATCCACCGGCTCTCCCCTGTCAATTTTCCTAGTTACATCCTCAAAAAATTCCAGTAGATTAGTCAAGCACGATTTCCCCTTCGTAAATCCATGCTGACTCGGAATGATCCCGTTACTGCGATCCAAATGCTCCGCAATTTCGTCTTTTATAATTGACTCCAGCATCTTCCCCACCACGGATGTCAGACTAACTGGTCTATAATTTCCCGTTTTCTCTCTCCCTCCTTTCTTGAAAAGTGGGACAACATTAGCTACCCTCCAATCCACAGGAACTGACCCGGAATCTATAGAACATTGGAAAATAATCACCAATGCGTCCACAATTTCTCGCGCCACCTCCTTAAGTACCCTGGGATGCAGACCATCAGGCCCTGGGGATTTATCAACCTCGAGTCCCATCAGTCTACCCAAAACTTTTTCCTGCCTAATGTGGATTTCCTCCAGTTCCTCTGTCACCCTAGGATCTCTGGCCACTAGAACATCTGGGAGATTGCTTGTATCCTCCTCAGTGAAGACAGATCCAAAGTACCGGTTCAACTCGTCTGCCATTTCCTTGTTCCCCATAATAAATTCCCACGATTCTGTCCTCAAGGGACCCACATTTGCCTCGACTATTTTTTTCCTCTTCACATACCTAAAAAAGCTATTACTATCCTCCTTTATATTATTGCCTAGCTTACCCTCGTACCTCATCTTTTCTCCCCGTATTGCATTTTTAGTCATCTTCTGTTGCTCTTTAAAAGAGTCCAAATCCTCTGGCTTCCCACTCTTCTTTGCTATGTTATAATTCTTCCCTTTTATTTTTATGCTGTCCTTGACGTCCCTCGTCAGCCACGGGTGCCTCTTACTCCCCTTGGAATCTTACCTCCTCTTTGGGATAAATTGATCCTGCAACTTCTGCATTATACCCAGGAATACCTGCCATTGCTGTTCCACAGTCTTCCCCGCTAGGGCCTCCTTCCAGTCAATTCTGGCCAGCTCCTGCCTCACGCCTCTGTAATCCCCTTTGCTATACTGTAATACTGACACCTCCGATTTTCCCTTCTCCCTCTCAATTTGTAGAGTAAAACTTATCATATTGTGGTCACTGCCTCCTAATGGCTCATTTACCTCGAGTTCCCTTATCAGATCAGGATCATTACATAACACTAATTCCAGAATAGCTTTCTCCCGGGTAGGCTCCAGTACAAGCTGTTCTAAGAATCCATCTCGGAGACACTCCACAAACTCTCTTTCCTGGGGTCCATTACCAACCTGATTTTCCCAGTCTACCTGCATGTTGAAACCTCCCATGACCACCGTAGCATTACATTTGCGACATGCCAATTTTAGCTCCTGATTCAACTTGCACCCTATGTCGAGGCTACTGTTTGGGGGCCTGTAGATGACTCCCATTAGGGTCTTTTTACCCTTACAATTCCTCATTTCTATCCGTACTGATTCTACATCTCCTGATTCTATGTCACCCCTTGCAAGGGAGTGAATGTCATTCCTCACCAACAGAGCTACCCCACCCCATCTGCCCACCTGTCTGTCTTTTCTATACGTTGTGTACCCCTGAATATTCAGTTCCCAGCCATGGTCCTCCTGTAGCCATGTCTCAGTGATTCCCACAACATCATACTTGCCCATGACTAACTGAGCCTCAAGCTCATCCATTTTATTTCTTATACTTCGCGCATTTAAATACAACACTTTAATTTCCGTATTCACCTCCCCTCTCACACCGGTCACAATTGGCCCCGACCTTACTCTCATATCCCATCTAGAACTTCCCTTCCCATTTATTCGAGAGTCCTTTACAGTTTCTCCTGTATTCGCTTCCCCTTTAACTCCATCTCCATATTCCCAATTTGTCAAAACCTCCCCTCCCCCCACTACTTAGTTTAAAGCCACACTTGTAGCGCTAGCAAACCTGCCCGCCAGAATGTTGGTCCCCCTGCTGTTAAGGTGTAACCCGTCCCTTTTGTACTGGTCACCCCTACCCCAGAAGAGATCCCAGTGGTCCAGAAATCTAAATCCCTGCTCCCTGCACCAGCCCCTCAGCCATACATTCATATCCCCGATCTCTCTGTTCCTGCCCTCACCAGCACGAGGTACAGGTAACAGTCCAGAGACAACTACCTTCGACGTCCTACTTCTCAGTCTTCTTCCTAACTCTCTAAACTCACATCGCAGTATCTCGTTCCTCTTCCTCCCGACGTCGTTCGTGCCCACATGCACAACTACTTCCCGTCGATCGCCTTCCCTCGCTAGGATGTTCTGAAGCTGGTCCGTGATGTCTTGAACCCTGGCACCAGGGAGGCAACAGACCATCCTCGAGTCCCGCCTGTCGCCACAGAATCTACTGTCCGTACCTCGGACAATGGAGTCACCCACTACTATGGCTCTTCCTGACTTCGGTCTCCCCGGTCGAGTTTCCTTGCCTGAGTTAGAACCGCCAACACGTCCGCCGCTCGGACTGGAAGCATCTTCTGCCCCAACAGCTCCCAATAGGGTGTACCTGTTTGCAATAGGCACAGCCACCGGGGTCTCCTGTAGTCCACGTTCGCTCCCCCCTGAAACGGTCTCCCACCTTCGCTCGACCTGGACCCTTGTCGTGACAGCCTCACAGTAGGTCTAGTCCAGGAAACTCCCGCATTCACGGATGGCCCTGAGGTCATCCAGCTGCTTTTCCAACTCCGCCACACGTCCAGTCAGGAGCCGCACCAGGACACAGTTCTTGCAGGTGTAGCTCCCAGAAGCTCCAGCGGTGTCTCTACCTTCCCACATCCTGCAGGAAACACACTGCACCAACTTGTGCGCCATCACTTTGGTGTCAAAAACAATTCCGGCTCCAAAAACAATCGTAGCCTCCTCACCTCAGCCTCCTCGCCGAAGACTGTCAGCCAAAGAATCGCACTTTACTCACAGGGCACTTCCCTCAACAGGGCTGCACCCCTTGTGCAAGCCTTGCTTATATCAGCCACTAAATTACTTCAATGGCCAATTTACCAATCGTCTGCTTGAATTGATCAACCAATCTCACTTCTCTGCTGCCTTCCTGACCAGCTTGGAGTTATGCGCTCTTATTAATCTGCCTTTTCCACTGCAATTGCCACTTACTTTTGTTCTCAGCCAACGGGCGTCCTTGCTCTGCTCCCGGACTATTCAATACAACAGTCCTACCTCGCTCCTTGCTGTGCTCCTGCTTATCCTGCCCATTGAGCTTTCTGTTATCACCTTCCATTCCTAGTTCGAGCCTCTCACCTGGCTCAGTTCTGCAGTTAACCCCAACCCAGCAAATGTAGTTTAAACTCACCCAACTACCAACAGCAAACCTTCCTGCCAGGATCTTGGTTCAGTTCAGGTGCAACACATCCTTCTTGTATGGATCACCTCTGCCTCAGCGGAGATCCAATGGTTGACACGTCTAAATCCCTACCCCCTGCAACAACTCCTCAGCCACACATTTATCTGTCCAAATTCCCTGAAGCTACCCTCATTAGCACGTGGTACCCGGGGTAACCAAGAGATCGTTACCCTGGAGGTCCTGCTTCTGAACCTTTTGCCTAACTCAGTATATTAATTTTGAGGGACAACTTCACTTTTCCTACTGCCATTTGTGCCAACATGCACAGCGCTCACCCTCCCCTTGACAGTGTCCACACCTGTCCAAATGCTGGTAGATCCAGGCCCTTCAAATTCCCTCCAATAACCTTTGTGCCACTGCTGTCAGGCTCAGTGTTTTTTTGCTCCCTGATTTGTTCTTGCTGCCCTTTTCAATTATTCCCTTGTTAAATAGCCTTGTTCAAAACATCTCACAGTGGTGAAGCTAGTAGAGCTGCTGCTTCGTTTCTCCCATCATCTGGCTTCAAACATGACATCGGGTGTTGACTGTGGAATTGATACATTCTCCCTTGGATCCTGTGGGTCTTCTCTCAGCTGCCAAAACAGGCATCATGAAGTTTCTTTTAATTCTATCTTTTAAATTGCTCTGTGTTGTGTGAATGGTGCAAACTGGGTGGGCATAACAGGACGAGGGGGAGGGGGAAATGAGGAGGGTGAGAGTGAATCATGTTTTCTGAAATACAATAACATTCTTACTTGCAGCAGCATAACAGGCCTGTAAAATATAATATTAAAACAAATCATTTCTGTTCATTAATAAAAACAATATTAGTGAAAAAGAAAGCAAGCCCAATGATAAAATGGGGGATAATAACATAGTTGAGGATAGGATTTGTTTAAAAATGGATGGTTGGTGTGGACTCAAAGGTCCTGGTTCCATGCTGTTTGTCTCTAACTCTGTTCCAACATCTACCCAGTCCTGCCGCCATGGGATCGTGTGTGACTCACCCCTCATTCATCCCTCATTCTTGTCCACTCCAAACCACACAAACCAACACTTTTAGTCATTTGTGAAAATAGAAAAGCTTGACCCCTGAAATTTGTCGAGTTAATATCTTCTGGGCTATATCAATGTAAATATACTCTTAAATAATGAGACCAATTCCACGCATGGTATTTAAGGTGTATTTTAACCTCAGTATTTGAATCTCCAACCCCGCTTGCAATATATCACAATGTGCTGCTTACCTACCTGACCGTTTGCTGCACCTTAATGTCAACTATCAGGTATGTCATAAGCAAGAACACCTCAATCTGTGTGCTACACCCACTTTTAATTTCTCACTGTCTTTTCATACTTTACACGAGTGCTTGGTTTCTCTTTTCTCTTCATTAAGCACAGTTTGCCAGGTTTAGCCCATTCTCTCGATTTGTATTTGTGGAAGATGCCTTGTCTCCAATCCATGTTAATACACTACCCAATACAGTGAGCTCCTGTGCACCAGATATCCTATTGTCTTGGCAGAGGACTTCACCATCAAACAACATTCTCTCGTTAAAATCTATACTCTTCCCCATGCGTGATGCTCCACACAAATACTTTGTTACACCACATGGGTCAATAGACAATAGACAATAGACAATAGACAATAGGTGCAGGAGTAGGCCATTCAACCCTTCGAGCAAGCACCGCCATTCAATACGATCATGGCTGATCACTCTCAATCAGTACCCCGTTCCTGCCTTCTCCCCATACCCCCTCACTCCGCTATCCTTAAGAGCTCTATCCAGCTCTCTCTTGAAAGCATCCAACGAACTGGCCTCCACTGCCTTCTGAGGCAGAGAATTCCACACCTTCACCACTCTTCTCAACTCCAACAGATGATGGGGGGTGGGTTATCTTGTGGAGATTCCCTCCAACGCACTATTAGCTCAGTGTCCAACATTAATTGAGCGCCATCCTGGGGAGGGTTGTGTCTATTCTCCAGATGTTTATTATCCAATCCATTCGATGTATTATATTCCAGTATACAACAGAGGGCAACACATTAGCTCACTGCTGGTGTGGGAGAAATTTATCCTGCAGATGATGCCTCTTTCACACTTCCGTCCCCTGCCTCACCGTCTCTGCTCACAATGCCACCAGCCCCCACCCCCTCTCCTCCCTTACCCACCTGTGCTCCCCTCCCGCCCCCACCCAGCCATCAATTCCACCCCTTCATCTTATCTCTATTCCTGGCACAATACAACACAACACAAACTGTCTTCCACAACACAAACTGCCCTCGGTGCAGCATACATTGCCACAGGGCAGAATTAATCTTGAATTAATCTCGCTTCCTAACATTACGCACTTCAGAGTTCATGCACACATAACCCAGTGTCCATCAATGATGCTGCTAATTTTGACAGGAATAAAATTGCGTGATTGCATTCAACAGTGATGGACACATGGCATGGCTGTGATTTTGGCCTGAACTGGATATTCTTGTGTGGTAAATTCTAAAATCGTTATTTCCAGCTTTCAGTTCCATTGATGATTCAATGGACTTGCTCCTCCAATCAGTCCTGCCCATTCCTGATGTCATGTTTGTGAGGTGCCGCTTGCATAGCAACGATAGAGGATTCTTCACTTCAGACAAAAAAAAACACTCCTTGCATATTGGAAAATGCAAAGAAACAACATAAAAATACGAGATTGAGTGAGAGGCTTTCTGGGAAGACAGACTGAGACATTTTGTGGCACCTTGAAGGGTCAGTGACAACATCTTATGATTTTCATTTCTCTCTCTGGTCATCCTCCTCCTTATCTCTGCAATCCAATCCTTGAAGCCTCTGATAAATCTGAGCTACTCTAATTCTGTCATAATAATCTACAAATTTAATGTCTGCGCAACTGGCATAGAATTGAACATCGTGAAAACATGCACTTTTTTCCAACTCATCGATGGTTTTCCCATATCCCTGAGCAAAACACAAAGTGTTGGAAGAGCTCTGAGTCAGGCAGCATCTGTGGATGGAAAGACAGACAGCATTCTGGGTCTGAAGAAGGGTCTTGACCTAAAATATCGCATGTCCTATCCTTCCACAGATGCTGCTTGACCTGGATGAGTTGTTCTAGCACCTCCAGTACTTGGTGTTTTACTCAACATTGCAGCATCAGCAGTTTCTTGTGTCTCTTTCTACATCTTTACAGTCCAAGTACCTCTTCATTTGTCTTTTAAATATGGTAATTATACATGTCTCGACCACTTCCTCTGGCTACTTGTTCCATATACTATCCATGCTCTGTGAAAAGTATGTCCCTTCTGTGGCCAATGCAAGCCAAATAGAAACACATGCATGGGTCAATTCTACCCTGTTCAGCCATCCTGCTTGTAACAGTAAGCTGGCAAAATGAGAACGAGAAACGGAACTGCAGATGCTGGAATCTTGAGCAAAACACAAAGTGCTGGAGTAACTCAACATCTATGTAAGGAATTGAAAGGGACGTTTTGAGTTGAGTCCCTTTGCTAGACGAGAATGTAAGAACAAGGTATTTTATATTTCAGGAACGCAGGTAACATTGGTGAAAGGAAGGATGCAAACTGACATTTGAGTATCAAGGGAGCAGGTGGTAAATTTGGGACAGGAATGAGGGGGACCAAGCAAGAATGAGAGGTGGTGAGTGACACTGAGAAACAACAGTGTACCCGGGGAAGCTGTAGGGAATAACTGATGATTCCTGTTTCCCAATTTGCTCTATCTCATTCCACTCTCTCCATTCAGCTGTGCTCAGACTCGATGTTCTCATGATAATTTTTAATACCATCTCTCCCCCTCTTTACAGAACTCTCCATAATTTTAAGGCTCCAAGATGGCCAGATATTCAGGTCATTAAATAAACCTGAAATGAATGGTTCCAACAATGGCAGTTGTGCCTTCAGCTGTTAAGGCCCCTTGTGTTTTCTGCGCATTATATTTCTGTAGCACAGAAACCAATGATCAAAGCTGACACATTTTTGTCAACAAAGAATGATTCTGTGAATTTTCCTTTTCCAGTCCTCTCTGTTCACTGTGGTCCCACTACACAGCTGAGTGCACAGTGCTGTATGTTGTGGGACGTTGGTGTGCAGTATAAAACATGTCAGAGTTGTTAGGCTGAATGGCCTGTTCCCTGCAGTAACATCCATACAATACATCCTTGTTTTTGCAGCCATGACATTACTAATGGGTTAACTCTGCTCTGTCATCCCTGTTTTTAACAAGAAATACATTGACTGAGAACAAAGGACTTTTCACACCAAGGAAACAGGTAACCTTTGATAAAAGAGCTCAGATGCAAATTGAGTGACAAGAAAACAAGAGAATTTGTGCAATGGAGAGTGGCTGGTAGGGAGGGGGGGGGGGGATGAGGAGGGAACAAACAGAGGTAGCGTTTTCAGGGCAGGTTGATTGGAAGAGCTTAAATACTTGTTTCTGTGGACCAATTGCAACTCTGCCATCATTTCATTTCTAACGGAAACACTCCACAGATTCATTCACCACCATTCCCGCAATCCTGTTTGCAGCAGGAAACAAACAGGCTGAAAATAAAGTGATTTACATATCTGGAGCAGATAACATTTTGTGAAACAGATGCAAACTAAGCCACAGATAAAAACAATAAACAATGCGATTTAGTGGAGTGGGGAGAGAGGGAGGCAAAGAGAGTTGTCACGGCAGTTTAAATTATGGGACTGATTGATAAACACAACAGCGGGACAGGCAGCAGCTCTGGAGAGAAGGAATGGGTGACGTTTCGAGTCGAGAACCTTCTTCAGACTAATTGACCTGTTTCCATGCAGTATCTTAATTCATTCTCGTATTTCTGGCCTTTGCTGTTCTAATAGAAATGCGCCATTGGTCAATTTCACCCCTGTTCTGTTATCGTGTTTATAATGGCAGCTCAATGAGAACAAGGCATCTTCCATTTCAGGGTCACAGGGCCAAATGTCCCAATGGCAAACTGAGCAAAAGATGAAAATGTGAAATGGGAGAGGGAATGAGGTGAGAAGACGGCATGGCAGAGACAGCAGCTGGAGAGACACTGTGTGATAGAGACAAACTAATCAATAATGGACATAAGAAGGAGGTGGTGTTTGAGTTACAGAGAGAGGGTGTTAGTGGGCAGTGAAGGGGGAGAGAAATTGAAAGTTAATTCATGACATGCTGATCCTGGTCATAAAATTCATAACCTATTTTTAAATGCCCACCATGGCCTTGCCCCTTCCAATCACATATCCCACCATTACTTTCAGTGGTTGACTCTCTCGGCCACTATAATTCAGACCTGTTATCCACAAATTTAACAGCTTCACTATTAACGGCTTTGTGTTTAGCTGCCCAGATCCCATGTGCTGTTCACCCGTTACTGATCCTGAGTAGAGACCAATGTCTGGCACAGCAATTGTCCTGTGGAACTTAACTTTCCTATCCTCCATGTACATTGTAGATCCACTGGCGGGGTTCTTGTGTGTGCAAGTATTCAAAGGCAGGTTGGGTAACTAAATGGGGACTGTAATAGAAGTTCAATGTGCTGGGATTAGATGAAGAAGGGTGGGAGGAGCTGGTGTCATTTTTAAGCATGGAATTGGTGGTGTTGGTTGGATTGGAGGATTCTGTGGTGGGCAGTTTGATTATAATTGTCCATTAAAATTATAGAAGATGCATTGCATTGCCCGTGGTGTTGTATGGACGTGTCCAGTAGATATTCTTCAACATCCTCTGTCCATTTAAGATCCAATAGTCAGAGCCCTCTGTCCAATGATGCTTCTTAGTATTGTGTATGTTTTAGGAAGCTCACTGAC
>NW_027603555.1:0-13000 GCF_053455715.1 Rhinoraja longicauda
GGGCGGCACGGACTTGGTGGGCCGAAAAGGCCTGTTTCCGGCTGTATATATATGATATGATATGATATGATATGATAGATTGCATGGTTTCACTTTATTGAGGGAGTTCTTTTATTTATTTAATGCTATTCATTTTCCATACCAAATAAATATTATGTTAAATATAACATCAATAATGACAATCACATTTTGCATTCTTTTGAACATTCATAATCCTCATCATTGATCAATACTCCTGTCATAATAATCAAGATTAAAATATATTTTCCCTTTTTAAAATATGCCACCTATCTTCAGCTCAGTTAATTATTTTCAGATGTTTATATTGTTTTTAAATTATTATACGTGTAAAAGTATTTTCATGAACCATCCATTGTTAACTATATTACATGCAATTTGAACTGTTGTTTTAAATATGCTCATGCAATTATGTTTGAGAAATATAACCTTACGCCTTACAAAGTGATGAAAGGGAATTTAAAACCTAATTAAAATTTAAAGTGATTACCTCATTATGCCTCTGGTATTATGTTGCACATTGCAGAAACAGAATATTATTTAAACCTATGAAGTGTGAACTCTATAACAATTAAGATTAAAGAGAAGGAACTTACATAGAACTTGAAGCAGTTCATTTAAGTTCTCAGGATTTATAATTACCTAAAATACTTAGTCATTGAGTGATACAGTGTGGAAACAGGCACTTTGGGCCAATGTGCCCACAACGGCCAACATGTCCCAGCACCACTAATTCCACCTGCCTGCATTTGATTCAATTCCCTCCAAACCTGTCCTATCCATGTACCTGTCTAACTGAATTTTTAATGTTGGGATAGTCCTTAGGATGATTTTAACACAGTCAAAATGGTGTGGGTAGAATGAGAAATAATTGCATGCAAAACTGCCTTGGTTTTGGAAAGTTGCTCCATATTGCCACCTTGACCACCTGACCCGAGGTCACAGAATGCAATAGGCTGAAGATGTTGGATGGTTATATCCAAATAATCAATTTCATGAAAAGTGATTACTTAGATTTATGTCACAATGTCAACATTGCAAGTAATCAGTCTTAACATTATTTTCTTTATGTTATTTTTAATCACACTTTAAATGAGTTAAAATCTACTTTTAGTTGCTAATAAGAACAGTGTCGCTAAATGTTGACTTTATCATGCGATTAAATCATGGTATTGAGATCATTAACCGACAGCCTAAATGACCTCGGTTAATTTAACCTTCTGGAACCTGAAGAACTGCAAACATTTATTTATGCTTGAATGCTCGTACCACCAGATTCAGGAACAGTTTCTTCCCCATTGTGATCAGACTGCTGAATTGTCCTCCCATAAACTAAGGGTGTGGTTACCTACCTCATTGCAGACTTTGTACTTTTTTTCTATCTGTATTGTCTCTGTAACTGTAACGCTGTAATGCTGTAACAATATATTCTGTATTCTGGTATTTATTTCTCTTGCACTACCTGGTGTACTTGTGTCTGACTAGATTATAATAATGTATTGTATGATTTGACTAGATAGCATGCACACCAGGTTTTTCATTGTTCCTCGGTACACATAACAATAATGAAACATTACTGATACCGATAACTGTGATCTGCAGTTTGGATGTTTAAGCTCTTCACCTCTTATTCAAATCAACCCGAGTTTTCTATTGTCACTGTTCGCACACCTTCTCAATATTGTGGCAATGCAGGAAATACTTTGCTGTATTTATGAAGTTAGTGTGTGAATGTAACCTAAACTGCTCTACTTACTCTCAAGGCTCCCAGGAGGCCGTGCCCAGCTGAAGGCTCCCAGGAGGCTGCAGCTCAACTCAAGACCTGGACTGGTGGATCGTGACTTCAGGGGGAGCCCGCCGCGCCGGTACCCTGCGGCTGAACAGAAGACCTGGTGGATCGCGGCCTTGGGGGGAGTTCGTTGAGCCAGTCCCTTACTCGTTGGAATTGGTAGATTGCCGGCCTGGAAGGAGGAGCCTGTTGAGTTGCCCCTGCTTGTCCCCCGAAAACCAGAGCTCAGGAGGAGGGAGCCGGTGACAACGATGGCGAGTCAGAAGCAGGAATGGTAGAAGAAAAGAGGAAAGAGAGAGCCTACTACGCCCTCATGGTCCGCTGTGGGAGACACCCCCGAGGAACAAAGGTGGACAGGCGAGGGGAGGGATGTGGCTTCCAAGGAAGGAGATGGCTGGAGGCTCACACCAGCCTAGGACTTGCCTGGAACAGGCACCGGCCATAAGAACAAGAGCGTGGACTTTGAAAACTGTGCCTAAACGTGGCACTTCTTGCATGTGGGCTCAGTCGACTATTTTGCACATTTGCTAATTGAGGATTGAGGATATGGCAATGTTTTTACTGTGTTAGCACTTCACACATGTGACAATATAAGCATCATTGAACCATTGAAGGATCTTATCTGGAGTAGGAACTCATGTACAAACTTCCACAAAGAAATTGCTCCAGATTGGTAAAGCCCTGTACTGCCTATGGCCTCAACATCTGCTAATCCCACCAAACTGCTTTGAGAAGTAGGGAGGCCATGTCTCAAATCTGAACCAGCTGTCAAAGCTGTCAAAACACTCGAACATTTGTGCATCCTCTGACATTCATTAACCCTGAAACATTTCATAATTTAAAAAAATAAACACCAAGGGCTGGAGTAACTCAGCGGGTCAGACCCTAACCCTGGGGAACATGTTTAGGTGATGTTTTCGGTCGGGACCCAATATGCTATGAAAATCTTTTCTATGAAATATTTTTAAATATATATTTAAACAGTTACAAATCTATAAAATAATGAAAGGCATTTAAATGACCTTAACTAATGGAAAGAGTAAATCGCTCTATACTAACCCTTCTCCCTCACAGTCATTCGTCTGTACATAAATGAAGTTTTGTGCTGAGAAATGTATGCACATTCATGCTACACAGCTGGACTTCATGCAATGTTGGAGCAGAATCAGGAAAGGACTGACAATCAACAACAAAGGACCCACATGTTTGTCTATGCTTGCGCAGAAATTCTAAACTTGCACTGCTATGAAACTAAAAAAATTGAAGCTTTGCCATTTTAGTGAACGTTTTGGACAAATATGTTAATTGCTTAATTTGGTATTTTGGACTGTTTTACTTACCAGTTGTTTCTTCAACTTAGGAAGCCCCTCAGGATGAAGGGGAACTCTCTTCCACTCCAGATCAGTGAATTCTGACATGTTTGATTGAGACCAAGTGGGACCTGAAGACATTGCCATATGTGAGGCAGGAAGTGTTTAACAGGTAGGGAGTTTGCATGATGCTACACTTCTTTATTCATACATACTGGGCTCTATGTGCTCACAGTGACTGGATTTGAAGTTCTCAATGCCATCCTAAATAGTCATTGTCCATTTTGAACAATCATGAGCAAGGTATTCCATCAGTGGGCATGTTATACTTTTCAAGGAGGCTTTGAGAACATCCTTGAATTGTTTATTCAAGTAATTTCTTACTGATAGAGTTTAATAGTCTCATATTGGGCATATCAATGATATTGCCCACCCATTGGAGGATGGCATTGTATTTAGGGCCACTGGGTTATGAGCCACAATTTCCAGGGTCCGATCATGGATCTTTATTGCCTGGGTATGGAGATGTAGTGCAGGGCAGATGATAAAGGATCCAGACAGTTAGGAAAGCAAGTAATATCTTAGTCTTTATTACGAGAAATTTATCGTCAGAGTAAGGAAGTCTTACAGCATTTGCATAAGATCTTGGTATACCCAAGAAAAGGTGTACTGGCCATCGAGGGAGTGATCTGAAGAATCACTAGCATAATTTCAGGGAAGTTGGGTTCATTATCTGAGGAGAGAATGTCAAGTATTCAGGAAAATGAGAGGCGATCTCATGGAAACATACAAAAATCTCAAAGGGCTTGACAGGTAAGACACAGGGACGGTAGGACTATGGAACGAGTTGCCGGAGGAGGTAGCTATGGCATGTACAATCACAATGCTTAAGAAACATTTGGAAAGGTACATGGATAGGATAGGTTTAGAGGGATATGGGCCAAATAGAGGCAAGTGGGACTAGTGTAGACAGGGCATGTTGGTAGGTGTGGGCAATTTGGGCCGAAGGGCTTGTTTCCATGTATTATGATTCTATGACTCTATGAGAAATTTAGGAGATGATGAACCTTTGGAATACTCTCCCCGAGATGGCTGTGGCGTTTCAGTGCTGTCTTCATTCAAGACGGAGACTGATAGATTTTTCGATAGTAAGGGGATCAAGGGATTCTGTGGATAGTGCAGAAAAATGTCACTGATATCAAAGATCAACCATGATTTTGATGAATGGCAGAGAAGGTTCCAAGGGTTGATAGCTTATTTTTGTTCCGTTCTTATGTTCTTGTGTCTTTCAGGCCCTCTCTTAAGATGATGCTGTGGCTCACATTAGCCAACTTAATCTGTTCTTCATATTGTAAGCACATTGTGTTCATCAGGTAAGTTTATTCTTTTAACATAATCATCCATTCATTTCACTTGCCTGTGACTATGGTTTTTCTTCGCCTGTACTGTTCACTGTCTTTCTATTTGCAGTTGTTGCAGTATATCTACACTCTCTGGCCCCTATTCCACCTATACTACCAGTGGAACAATCTTGGCCTCTCCATTTAATCATTTAATACAATTCACCACTCTTCCTCTATCAACCTCTCCTGGCTCTGTCTATTCCTATGTCATGGAATGGATGCTCCTCAAACTGCAGAGCATCCTGGACAATACAGCTCACCCCTTCCATGACGCACTGGTCAACCTGAGGAGCACCTTCAGCAACAGACACATTCCACCAATGTGCAGCACAGAACGCCACAGGACATCCTTTTTCCCTGCGGCTAGCAAACTGTACAACTCCTCCCACTTCTGTCATAACTCCCCCCCCCCCATCTTTGCACATCCCTCATCCTGGACTTTTCCACTCGATAATTTATTTTCATGTTTCATGTATCCTCTTGACTGGTGGCAGTCCAATTTCCCGCTACGATAAATAAAGTGGTATCATATCGTATTGTATTGTATCGTATGGATAACCCTATTGCTGATTAACCCCACTGTCCAGACCATTTTGGTAATACTGCACCATATAATTTAACAGAAATTCATCCCGTCTCATCCAGCCACTGGCAACACAAGGTTAATAACTACTAGTCTGCTATGTCGGCAGGGCCGGCTCACTCACAGAAACAGTTATTGAACCATTTAAAACTTGAGCTTTGTTGAGCTTTTTGTGCAAATACTCTGGTCTAGTACTGACAAATAACATGGCAGCAAAAGCCAGAACTACTGCTGAAACTCAGATTGAACAATGTGGCAAAAACCAGCTGATGCATTGTTGATGAAGGACTCATTCAACACACAAATAGACTTAAAGGAGAAAGATTGGGTGCTTCAGGGTCACCACAAAGAATGCTGATGGGAAAGGGGATTTGGCATAAAAGATAGAACATATAACTTGTCCTGTGTGCAGCACAGGAACAGACTCTTCGGTCCACAATGTCCATGATGCCAAATTAATCTATTCTCCACTGCCTGCATGTGATCCATATCCCTCCATACCCTGCATCTAAAAGCCTCTTCTATATCTGCTTCCACCACCACCCTTGGCAGCATGTTTCCAGGCATCCACCACTCTCTGTAAAACACTTGCCCTGTACATCTATATACTAAAACTTGTTTGTTTGTTTGTTTGTTCCTGAACTACAGCCAAAACGGCACAAGATAGCGCGACAATTTTAGGCCCACCTTACTCACCGTCGTCCCTTTGGTGCTAATGGAAGAATCATAGAGTCATAGAGTGATACAGTGTGGAAACAGGCCCTTCGGCCCAACTCGCCCACACCGGCCAGCTACACCAGTCCCACTTGCCTGCACTTGGTCCATATCCTCCAAACCTGTCCTATCCATGTACCTGTCTAACTGTTTCTTAAACGATGGGATAGTCCCAGCCTCAACTACCTCCTCTGGCAGCTTGTTCCCCATACACCCATCACCCTATGTGAAAAAGTTACCCCTCTGATTCCTATTAAATCTTTTCCCCTTCACCTTAAACCTATGTCCACTGGTCCTTGATTCCCCTACTCTGGGCAAAAGACGCTGTACATCTACCCGATCTATTCCTCTCGTGATTTTGTACACCTCTATAAGATCTCCCCTTATCCTCCTGTGCTCCATGGAATAGAGACCCAGCCTACTCAACCTCTCCCTGTAGCTCACACCCTCTAGTCCTGGCAACATCCTCGTAAATCTTTTCTGAACCCTTTCAAGCTTGACAATATCTTTCCTATAACATGGTGCCCTGAACTGAACACAATATTCTAAATGCGGCCTCACCAAAGCCTAATACAACTGCAACATGACCTCCTAACTTCTATGCTCAATACTCTGACCGATGAATGCCAAAGTGCCAAAAACCTTTTTGACCACCTAATCTACTGTGACTTGACTTTCAAAGAACCATGCACCCTCTGCTCTACAACACTACCCAGAGGCTTACCATTTACTGAGTAGGTCCTGCCCTTGTTCGACGTCCCAAAATGCAACACCTCCTACTTTTCTGTTTTAAATTCCATCAACCATTCCTCCGCCCATCTGGCCAATCGATCAAGGTCCTGCTGCAATCTTTCATAACCATCTTCACTATCTGCAAAACCACTCACTTTTCTATCATCAGCAAACTTGCTAATCTTGCCCTGTATGTTCCCATTCAAATCATTGATGCAGATGACAAAAAGTAATGGGCCCAGCACCAAACCCTGAGGCATACCACTAGTCACAGGCCTCCAGTTCAAGAAGCAACCTTCCACCATCACCCTCTGCTTCCTTCCATGGAGCCAATTTGCTATCCATTCAGCTATCTCTCCTTGGATCCCATGCAATCTAACCTTCCAGAGCAGCCTACCATGCGGAATCTTGTCAAATGCCTTACTGAAGTCCATGTGCACAACAACTACAGCTCTGCCCTCATCGACCTTTTTGGTCACGTCTTCAAAAAAATCAATCAGATTTGTGAGACACGACCTTCCACGTACAAAACCATGCTGACTATCCCTAATCAGCCCTTGCCCATCCAAATGCCTGTATAACCTATCCCTCAAAATACTCTCCTGTAACTTACCAACTCCAGGTGTTAAGCTCACCGGCCTATAGTTCCCAGCATTTCCCCTGCAGCCGTTCTTGAAAAGAGGCACAACATTTGCCACCCTCCAGTCTTCCAGCACCTCTCCTGTATTTAAGGACGACACGCAAATTTCAACCAGGGCTCCTGCAGTTTCCACTCTAGTTTCCCGCAATGTCCTCAGATATATCTGACCAGGCCCTGGATACCTTCATACATGACAGTACCTTCAGTACTTCTTCGACGGTAAACCTGACTGCTCTCAAGACACTTCCAGTGACTGCTCCGATTACCTCCATCCTACTGTCTTTCTCCTCGGTAAATACAGAGGAGAAATACTCATTTAGTACCTTGCTCATCTCCTGTGGCTCCACACAGAGATGACTGCTTTGATTCCTGACAGGTCCCACTCTCTCTCTCTAGTTACCCTTTTCCCCCTTATGTATTTATAAAATCTTTTGGCCTTAATGCTACCCCCTAGAGCTATCTTCTGGCCCCTTTTTGCCCTTCTGATTTCCTTAATTAGTTTACTCCTTAGTTCCCAAAACTCCTCCAGGGATGCACTTGATCCCAGCTGCCTATACCTGTCCCATGCATCCTTCTTGTTTTTGACTAATATCTCAATTTCCCTCATCAGCCTAGCTTCCTTACATTTGCCTGCTTTGCCCTTCACTCTAACGGGGATGTACACATCCTTTCTTCAGTACATTTTTAAAAACATCCCACTTGGCCGATGTTCCTTTCCCCTCAAATAACCTGCTCTAGTCAACTTGAGCAAGACCTTCTCTCATACCCTCAAAGTTGTCCTTACCCCAGTTCAGCATTTTAACACATAGACCCTCTCCGTCCCTATCCATAACTATCTTAAACCTAATTGAACTGTGGTCACTGGTCTCAAAAGGCTCCTCCACACACACTTCATTAACTGGCCCTTCCTAATTTCCCAATACTAGATCCAGCGTTGCCCTCCCACGTGTGTGGGCCCCACATACTGCTTAACCAAACTCTCCTGAACACCTTTAAGGAATTGTACCCCATCTAAATCCTTCGCTATGATTTTCCCAGTCTATATTGGGAAATTTAAAATCCCCTACTCCAACACCTTATTTGACCTGCAGCTGTCTGCAATCTCCTGGAACATTGTTCTTCTAATTCCCGTTGACTATTCAGGGGGTCACAAGATACTTATGCAGTAACAGTGGTGTTTACTTAACAGTAAAGGGCATTGTCAAGAATGATAAGAATGTCAGGTGGCACGAGGGTGGTTATGATGATATTAAACTATAAAAAATCATTGCAGTCCAGAGGATATTAAACTATGTGCTTATTGCAGTTTTCCAAATGTTAGGAGATCATTTTTTCTTGCAGTTGTTTATGGAATCTATTCTCTCGCAGTTTCAGCCACGTAAATGGCCACATAAAAGATCATAGCTACCTTCTTCAGTCTGAAGAAGGGTCTCGACCCGAAACGTCACCCATTCCTTCGCTCCCGAGATGCTGCCTGACCTGCTGAGTTACTCCAGCATTTTGTGAATAAATCGATTTGTACCAGCATCTGCAGTTATTTTCTTATAGCTACCTTTCTGCTCCTTCTCAGTGAAATGAATGGTAAAACAGATAGTAATTGATGGATTCACAAATGAGTGAAAAAAAAACCCTGTGAAACTGGAGACATAAGTCAGAAAGGAGCCGAAGGAAAGGTGTCAAGATAATTAATGATAAACTCAAATCTACAGACAGCAGCGAATCCCTGTGAGCGAGCCAGAGAGAACGAGGGGGCAAGAGTGGAATAGAAACATAAAATCACGTTGGTTGTGTACAAAATAACATAATTTCTCGCTTTGCTTGAGGTTAGAAGATTTTGTACATACGAGGTCCACATTTGGGTAGAAGGGTTCCGACCCGAGACGTCACCGATTCCTTTTCTCCAAAAATGCTGCCTGACCCGCTGAGCTACTCCAGCATTTTGTGTCTATCCAATTTTTGCGTTCCCAGCCAAAATTATGTAGCCCATTTGCTGACACAATGACCATTCATGTGGCAGATTAAAAATCCTTCAATCATGCCAAATTTTTCATTTAATATTAATTTCATTTCAGGTGATATTAAATAAATGCCTTTGTTTAGCATGGGAGTATGCATCTCGGCATCTCAGTACTGGGCTTGGCTTCGGCAACGGACAGCTACATTTTGCTACAAAATGAAACTACTGCACGGTGTGTTGCTCGGAATTCAAAGTTAGGAACACGTTGCAAGAAAGATTCAATTGTCAACGTTGTATGAACTATTAATCCTGCGTAAAACGTTAAATAGCAGTCATGTCTGCCATATGCAGCCACACTCTCCTTGACACTGTAGCCTCGTGCCTCTCTCTGCCTGTTGCCGGGTCACTTACAGTGCTGCCTGTCACAGCACCTGGAGCCTAAACAACCGCCAGGCGTTGCTCTCAATTCTATCCAAGTGCCAGCAGTCCTCGCAGGAGACGTAGGTTTTACAGGCTAAGGCAAGGAGAAACATCTACTTAATTGAGAAGCTGGCGAGACGAGGTGATCATGGTAAATAACAATAAATCCAAGAACAAAACAATTGAGGATTTGGAAGAGGGTGAGTATTTATTTAATGGTTAACAAGAGGGCTCAATGTCTAAGCATTAAATGTTATATTTAGAAAGTTACATGCGATTCGTTTATCTGGAAGAATTCAATGTATTGGTTAACGGTGAATTGTGGCACTTGTTCAATCTACCTGACAAGGTATTTTGAACAAATGATAGCAGGCGATATTGGTCTTCATTATTTTAATTTGTGAGGGAAAATCTTAAATAATTAGTAACTGTGAAAGATTACTTGCTGGTGAAATTGAAACCGAAGGAATTACGGTGATACATGCGGGTCAATCCTGATGGGAAGTGAGTAACAGGTGTTTTTTTCAGAACTGTGGACAGCGGTGTCTCTCAGGGATCAATATAAGCATAATTGACTTTTTCTTTAATTTATGTTGACAATCTTGACTATTATATGCAGGGCATAATTTTGAAACTAGCAGTGGGATAGATCAGGTAAGTGCACAGAGTATTTTACCCAAAGTAGAGGAATCAAGAACCAGATGACATAGGTTTAAGGTTGGGGGGGGGGGATGATTTCATAGGAACCTGAGGAGCATTTTTTTTACACAAAGAGTGGTAGGTACATGGAATGAGCTGCCAGAGGAGACAGTTGAGGCAGGTACTATCGCAACATTTAAAAGACATTTTAAAAGACATTTAAAAGACATTTGGACTAATATGATAAGTTTTACTCTACAAATCGGGAGGGAGAAGGGAAAATCAGAACTGTCAGTATTACAGTAGAGCAAATGGGATTACAGAGGCATGAGGCAGGAGCTGACCAAATTTGACTGGAAGGAAGCCCTAGCAGGGAAGACGGTGGAACAGCAATGGCAGGTATTCCTGGGAACAATGCAGAAGTTGCAGGATCAATTTATCCCAAAGAGGAGTAAGAGGCACCCGTGGCTGACAACGGAAGTCAAGGACAGTAGAAAAATAAAAGAGAAGTATAACATAGCAAAGAAGAGTGGGAAGCCAGAGGATTGGGACTCTTTTAAAGAGCAACAGAAGATAACTAAAAAGGCAATACGGGGAGAAAAAATGAGGTACAAGGGTAAACTAGCCAATAATATAAAGGAGGATAATAAAAGCTTTTTTAGGTATGTGAAGAGGTAAAAAATAGTCAAGGCAAATGTGGGTCCCTTGAAGACAGAAGCAGGGGAATTTATTACGGGGAACAAGGAAATGGCAGACGAGTTGAACCGGTAGTTTGGATCTGTCTTCACTAAGGAAGATACAAACAATCTCCTAGATGTTCTAGTGGGCAGAGATCCTAGGGTGATGGAGGAACTAAAGGAGATTTACATTAGGCAGGAAATGGTGTTGGGTAGACTGAAGGCTGATAAATCTCCAGGGCCTGATGGTCTGCATCCCAGGGTGCTTAAGGAGGTGGCTCTAGAAATTGTGGACGCATTGGTGATCATTTTCCAATGTTCTATAGATTCAGGATCAGTTCCTGTGGATTGGAGGGTAGCTAATGTTATCCCACTTTTTAAGAAAGGAGGGAGAGAGAAAACGGGGAATTATAGACCAGTTAGTCTGACATCAGTGGTGGGGAAGATGCTGGAGTCAATTATAAAAGACGAAATTGCGGAGCATTTGGATAGCAGTAACAGGATCGTTCCGAGTCAGCATGGATTTACGAAGGGGAAATCATGCTTGACTAATCTTCTGGAATTTTTTGAGGATGTATCTAGGAAAATTGACAGGGGAGAGCCGATGGATGTGGTGTACCTCGACTTTCAGAAAGCCTTCGACAAGGTCCCACATAGGAGATTAGTGGGCAAAATTAGAGCACATGGTATTGGGGGTAGGGTACTGACATGGATAGAAAATTGGTTGGCAGACAGAAAGCAAAGAGTGGGGATAAATGGGTCCCTTTCAGAATGGCAGGCAGTAACTAGTGGGGTACCGCAAGGCTCGGTGCTGGGACCGCAGTTATTTACAATATACATGAATGACTTGGATGAAGCTATGTGAGGATGCTCTTCCTAGACTTCAGCTCTGCCTTTAACACAGTCATCCCGAGCAGACTGGTTACCAAACTTTCTGACCTTGGATTTTCCCAAACCATCTGCCAATGGATCAAGGACTTCCTGACCAACCGCCCCCAGACCGTCAAAATAGGCCCTCACCTTTCCTCCACCATTACACTGAGCACCATTACACCATTACTCACCACAGGGCTGTGTGTTGAGCCCCATCCTTTACTCCCTCTACACTCACGACTGCGCCCCCACCCTTCCCACCAACACCATCATCAAGTTCGCGGATGACACGACTGTGGTTGGACTCATCTCAGGAGGAGATGAGACAGCCTACAGGGATGAAATCCAAAGGTTGGCAGCATGGTGTTCAGTGAACAATCTTGTCCTGAACTCCTCCAAAACAAAGGAACTTATAATAGACTACAGGAAAACCAGTGCAGAACACGACCCACTCTACATCAATGGGGTCTGTGTGGAAAGGGTACCCGCTTTCAGGTTCCTGGGTACGCACATCGCAGAGGATCTTACCTGGTCTACCAACACCATTACCACAGTGAAGAAGGCACAGCAGAGACTCCACTTCCTGAGGATCCTCAGGAAGACCAACCTGCAGGAGAAGCTCATGATGTCCTTCTATCGCTGCTCCATCGAGAGTGTACTGGCATACTGTATAACCACATGGTATGCCAGCTGCTCAGAAAAGGACAGGAAGGCCCTTCAGAGGGTCATCACGACGGCCCAGAAGATCATCGGCTGCTCACTGCCCTCCCTGGAGCACCTGTTCAGCCTACGCTGCCTCAGTAGAGCAGGAAAAATAATAAAAGACCCATCCCACCCCGGCCACCGTCTGTTTGTTCTTCTGCCCTCTGGTCGACGTTTCAGGTCGATCAAATCCCGAACAAACAGACTCAAGAACAGTTTTTACCCCAGGGCCATACGAGAACTGAACACTACTTTCTGCAATAGGTCACACTGTTAAAACTTTTGTATTTAATATATTGGTATTTATTTGTTTTGCATTTATTGCATATATGTTTTTTACGCACCGTCAGGATTGCTATTTTTAATTTCGTTGCACTTGTTGCAACGACAATAAATGAATATTATTATTATATTATTATTAAAAGTACCATTAGCAAATTTGTAGATGATACAAAGCTGGGTGGTAGTGTGAACTGTGAGGAAGATGCTATGAGGTTGCAGGGTGACTTGGACAGGTTGTGTGAGTGGACGGATGCATGGCAG